>NC_135212.1:3264651-3424651 GCF_052324685.1 Brachyhypopomus gauderio
GAACAGAATGGATCTCCTCTATAGTCTCACTGACACACAGGTGGCTTATAGATGGGGAGGCTGATTTGCATATTGACACAATCAGAGGGTTTAGTGGAAACATGTCCAATGGGGACTATTAGGAGTGATTAAAATACTACTGATTATTATGATTATGAGTTCTACCCATGTCTGTGATGGATTTGTACTTTTAGTCAGATGAAATGGAGATGAGGTGGACAGTGTGGAAGGTAATTCTTTGGCCTTTATCAACACACATAGCGAGAAACAACTTTAGACTGCTGTCTTTATGCAACGGTAGATCTGAGATTTTTCCTCATTTCTAACCAAAATGTGGGGTTCACTTTTGTTATATATTAAGATTCTGACAATTTTTTTCCATTAAGATAATCATGAAGTCATAATCATGAAGTCACCATAATAATTATATTATTTCAAGGCTGTTTTGACAGAACAGTCTTTGCTGCATTGACAAAAAGATCTTCCATCTGTTCTATGTAGTACTGGAAATATTATATAGTATAGTGGTTATGGCTTTGACACAATTAGGTTAATTGTCAGATAATTTTCTTTATTTTTTAAATTTTCAATCCTGGTTCCATTCTGGTTTCAGATTTCTCAGGAAACCAGAACAATTTCATATCAGCACTGTATCTCCAGAATGTCAGTGATGACCTTGTCCTCCATCTATGCTTCCTCATCAGTTCATCCTTCCATACAGTATAAATTTCTTGCTTTTAAATAGCAGAAAACACATTTGGGCCTTGCAGGTGAGGTTGGATTCTGCTTTAGGATGGAAGGAGGTACTAATGAAGGAATAAATAAAAACTGTTAAGGAGTGTTGGGAAAACATGAGTACAAGAACATTAAAACTAAGGAGATTAGTGTTGTCTCTTTAATAATGAATGTGTAGGGCATGGCACACGTTATTGTGTCAGGAGATATTTAACAGGGAGAGTTTTTGTGAAGGCTTGTAGTTTGTTTGTTTCACTGTGGTTCATGCGCACAGTAATACACAGCTGTGTCTTTAGTCTGCAGATTCTGCCCTTGTAAGGTTACTGTGCTTCTGGAAGAGTATCTGGAAACTTGAAACCTGCTTTTCAGTTTATCACTATAGTAGGTGTTACCATCACCACATATCTCTCCAACCCACTCCAGAGCTTTTCCTGCAGGCTGCCGGATCCAGTGTGTACAGTAGCTCCTATCAGTGACTGAATACCCAGACACTTTACAGGTGAGTGTCATTGAGTGTCCAGGACTGACAACCATGAATCCAGCTTGAGTGAGTTCAACACAGTGAACACCTGTTGGAAATTGTTCAAAAGTGTTATAAAATAAAAAATAAGAATATAACTACACAGCAGTATTTACAGTCTCATCTACAAACACTCACGGGTAATTGCTGCCACTAGCAACAGCGGTAGGAATGTAGTAAGCATGGTGTATGTTGAGATTGACATGGTGAAGCTGTTGGTCTTCAGGACTTCAGTAAATAGGAGAGGGAGGTGCATTTGCATAGAGCCTCTGATAAGATCAACTTGATGTTTTACATGTCAGCTATTTTAATCTACTTCTCATCTACTACTGTTTATTATGTTTATGTTGAAACTGTACTGTCGAAACTACTGTTTATTACTGTTGAATACCACATATTAGCAATATGCAATTTTATATTTGGATTAAATTATATAAAAATGATATATATAGTTGAGTAATTCTACTAGTGGAAGAATATGTTTTCCAAAATGTTACAGTCAAGCTTCTGCAGTAGACATGGAATGTGTTAGGAAACGGTGCGACAGTCCCACAGCATGAGACACACACACTCACACACAAATACTCACACTCATACACACACACACAGACACACTCACTGACACACACAAATACTCACACACACTCACACTCATACACACACACACACACAACTCCCCCCCCCCCCCCCCCCCACAGGTCACTGTGAAATTGTTTGAGTTTTTTTTATATCATTTCATTATAATATAATTTTATCATTGAGTCTGACTGGATGAGTTCAGTAGCACAGAACACATCTGTAGAAAGACAGAAGACAAGGTTCATATGGTTAATCTGGTGGTTCAGATGAACTACGAACTCTTGAGTTCAAACACTCACAGGAGGCAGCAGCCAACAGCAGCAGTGGAGCTGAAACAAACATGTTTTCAGTTGAAGCAGGACTGAAGGGAGCTGTTCTCCTCTACAGGCACATCAGGGATGGTCAGAACATTGTGATCCTACTATTATTATGATTAGATGGTGATGTGCATATTTGCATTGTAGGATAGACGTTCTGTGCTACTATTAAACAGATGCTATAATACACAGCAGACTTGCTCAACTTATACAAAATATATTAGAAATATATTAGCTATATTAGCTATTTTAGTAAATGCTTATTTGTACCTTGGGCTCTCTAATGGGTTGCTGAAGATTATTTCCATTTCATGAGTTTGATTGATTAGTATGTTCTGCTCTTTATTAGGAGAACTGATCTCCTATCAGTTATGGTATGTTTAGGATTTTCATGAAACTACACAGTCCCCCCATCCTGCCTAAACTGCAGTGCTACAACTGTGGAAATCAGAACTGTTATTTTTATTACAAAAAGAGAACAAAAGAACAATATAATGAATTCAAGTGTAAGGTGTGAGTTCATTCTTTACTTCATAATTGAAAATTAATGTTTCTTGATAGTTGAATCTTGACAAAGCTCTCTCTCACAGTGAGTCTCTAGCACAGTAATACACAGCAGAGTCTTCTGACTTCACTTGACTCATATGCAGGTAGAAATTTGAGCTGTCCTTAGATCTGTGAACCTGCCCTGTACTGTCTGGACTGTGTTCTTGCTACTCTCAGAATAATAGTAGATGATCCATTCAAGTCCTTTTCCAGGAGCCTGACGGATCCAGTGCATCCAAGTGCCCCCCACACTGAATCCACTGCACGCACAAGTCAGTTTGTGGGATCCACCTGGAGTGACTATTACTGACGTCTCAGACTGTGTGAGGATGACCTGAGAGTGAACACCTAAACAGACAGACAGAATTCATAATCAATTGTATCTTTAGATGCAGTTTATTACTGCAACAGATGAAACACTCACATGTAAGAGCCAGCACCAGCAGCACTGTAGATGTAACAAACATGGTTGGTTTAGAGTTGGATGTTTGAATGGAAAACTACCTGGAGATCCTCTTCAAACTTTCTACCTGTTCCTCTAAATATAGGAGAGGTTCAATGAGAAATTTGCATAACAAGTCATTGACATGACCCGTCACAGCAGGGATGTTGGGTATATTTCAGTGAGGGGCGCACCCTAGTGGTGGTATATGAGTGCAGCATGAGTAAAGATCACCTTTAGAATGGTTAGTTATACAGCTGGAGATATCCTGAATATTATCAACTCAGTAAACTGAAAGGAAAAGTTATTCTGCTGTGATACTAATATTTCATTAATTGGATATATACTAAGATACCAAGATCCTGCCCTTTGTTGCATGAGCTGTGTGTCTGTAAAAACCCTCAGTGATAATTTATGTCTATAAAAATATAAGTAATAGTTGACCTATTGTCCTTCCTACTGCTACTAACAGCTCAGACTGTGTGAGGACAGTCTGGCTCAGGACTCCTAAACAAATCACAGACCTGATCACAGATCAAGTCCTCACTGAAGAAATTAAAGTCTGTCTACAGTATCAATGTAAAGGTGAGGACCATGATTTTTGTAGAATAGAGAAGAAACAGTATAGAACTGCATCCACAAGCATGTATTGGATAAATGTTGTTGCCTTGGACTTGTGTCACAAACAAACCTGAATGAGACCTTGCAGGAGATTAACAGACTCTGGCCTGGAGACACTGTCATGTGAGCAGGCTGAGTAAGTTCTTCAGTTCATACAAGGTAAGAAAGACAGGTCTTGTAGAGCAGCTCATCTACACAGCAAGATGAATGTTTGAGAACAATTGTAGGCCGCCATTGTTTACAAAAGCACAAAGAACACAGAGTTTACATAAATACATCCTCACAAAGTCTCTCACTTTTTCTCGTTTGTTCATTTCTTCATTGAAAGGAGACATTCCTGGTTCCTCTGGGTTTCTGCATCTACTGCCTGCACTGAGCTATGGCCACTGTCAGAATAATAGAAAATCATCCAGGCAAGTTCTTTCATTTTGTTAAATCAATTTAATCTGCCTAGAAATTGAAACCTTTCATTAGATTAGTGAGTAGTTATACACTGTTGTGTGCTAATGGGATCTATTCATGTTTGTAGCCAAAGAAAAACTTAATGTAAATATTTTACAAATCAGAGGATTCTTTTTTGTGACGCTGGGTGCTGGGAGAAGGACGAGCCACGAGTCCAGTCTTCCTTACACACGCTCACACTTTTATTTACATACAGACACATATAGCGCACGTTAAACATCGTCAAGAATCACACAAACGACTCTGACAAACACGAGCAAGGGACATGGCACGAACACACATTAAATAGACAAACCACATAACCCCCAAATGATCACGAGACGTGCCACAGGTGTGACCAATAATCACACTCAGCCACCACCACACCCACGGAGATCCACAGACGCAGAAGACTAGACGTAGGCAACATAAACACACGCCCAAAGGGGAGGGGTCAGGGGCTGTAGCGTGACAGAGCCCCCCACCAAGGGCACTACCCGTCCCGGGGTGCCAACAGAACTGAATGTCCGGAACCCACACCGATGGGCGGATCCGGAGCCTTCAGTCCTGTGTCTGGGAGATGACCGCCCTCGGTGGAGAGTCCGCCACAAACAGCTTAGAACAACCTCCCTGGGAAGAACACCGTGATCACTCCATCCATGGAAGCGCGTAGCCTTGGTGTAGTTGTCGACAATCAACTCTCCTTCACGGCCCACGTTGCTAACACAACACGATCATGCAGATTCGCCCTTCACAACATTCGGAGGATTCGGCCATTTCTATCTAGGGAGGCCACTCAGGTCCTTGTCCAGTCCCTTGTTATCTCAAGACTGGACTACTGCAACTCCCTACTGGCGAGTCTTCCTATGCATGCCATCAAACCCCTGCAACTGATCCAGAACGCTGCAGCTCGGCTGGTCTTCAACCTTCCCAAGTTCAGCCATGTCACTCCCTTGCTGTGCTACCTCCACTGGCTTCCGGTAGCTGCCCGCATCAAATATAAAACCCTGGTGCTGGCCTACAAAGCAAAGAATGGTCCAGCTCCTCCTTACTTGATGGCCATGGTAAAACCCAGATGCATACCTAGAGCCCTCCGCGCCTCAAGTATGTCTCGTCTTGACCCTCCATCATCCAGGACACATGGGAGACAAGCATCCAGACTTTTCTCTGTCCTGGCTCCAAGGTGGTGGAATGAACTTCCCTTGTGTGTCAGAACATCGGAGTCACTTGCTGTCTTCAGACGCCGACTGAAGACCCACCTCTTTCAAGTGCACTTTGCATAATTATGTTTTGTCTATTGTACTTTATCGTCTCTTTCCGCAGGTGTTAGTTACAGGTATTGCTTACTGTCTTTTTCTCAGGTATTGTGCATAATTGGGTTATAGGAATTGTTTACTGTCTTTTTCCTCAGGTGATGTGTATATTCAGGTATAATTGTTAGGTATCATATGACTTTCGTCTAGTGGTTTTTCCAGCTTAGAGTACCTTGTGTTCAGGACTATCTATTCTACCTTGGAGATTCCAAGCAACTACATAGCACTTTTGTAAGTCGCTCTGGATAAGAGCGTCTGCTAAATGCTGTAAATGTAAATGTAAAGACAGGGGAAAAGACATTAGACACACACAACGGCACGTTCCCGAACACACAAACAGGAACATTAATGGACAGAGGTACGAAAGGGAAAAGGGGATTCGGGAGAAACACAGGGATGGACACAAACACAGGTACAGACACACACACAAACGGAGCCAGCCTTCGTGCCTGTACGAGGGCTGTCAGAGGGGAAAACTTTCCCGGAGTTGCAGGCGCTGCAGAGGGCGGTCCTTTCCCCGCCCTTGCCTCAAACCCTCTGCTGGGTGTGGTGCGGCTGGTGGACGCCCTTGCAGCCTTCTCAGTGGGCACACGATCAGTCTCTCTGGAAGCCCTCGGGGGGCGCGCAGGAGGGTAGGCCTGCCGACGCTCGCTATTCTCCCTCCGAGGACCCCACCGGAGAACTTCACCTCCCCCGGGTGATCGCTCCCGTGGTCTGGCCTTGTGAGCGGTGTCCTCTACCTCCATCTCCTGATCCACCGCCTGATCGCCATATCATGGGCTCCACCGGGGTCTTGCCATGGGAACAGTCTATTGCGCTCCCTTCAGAGGTATAGGGAGAAACGCCCTCCCTCTGACCTCTCCTCCCTCTCACGGGAGTAATCTAAGGGGGGCAGGCTCAAGTCCTCATCCTCCGTGCACGGCTCACCGTCCGAGTAATCTGAAGGGTCAGAGCACTCAGATGGAGGAGGGGTTGCATCCTCTTCGTATCGCTCGGTCGGAGCCGAGTACAGGGATGGAGGAGGGCTTTCCTCTTCTTCCTCGCCCTCACCGTAATACTCGGTGGGGTCCGAGTACACGGACAGAGGGAAATCTAAAATAAGATTATCTAAAATAAAATAAGATTTAATAAATCCTAATCTAATGTACAGTAAGATTACTATAAAATAATTAAGAATGAAAGAAGATAAAATAATAATAATAATAATAATAATAATAATAATAATTAAAAGATCAATAAAACTGGACATTGAGAGAAATTAAAATAAGAACATAATAAGTAAAATAAATAAAATAGTCTAATGATGTTTGGCCAGTGTAGAAGTTGAGGCACATATTCTGTGTTGTGTGCCCTGTTTTGTGAGAACATCTTTTATCTAACGTGACTTTTTGTACATACTGTTAATGTTTTCTAAGCACTGTGGATGTCGAGCACAGTAATACACAGCTGTGTCTTCAACCTGCATATTCTGGCCTTGAAGAGTTACTGTGTTGCTGGAGGTGTCTCGAGAGACAACAAACTTATTTTTTAGTGAATCTTTCTTATATATACTTCCTTCATAATAAATGCTGTTTATCCACTCCAAAGCTTTTCCTGCAGGTTGTCGAATCCAGCCTGTTCCATGGTGACTGCTGCTAACAGTGATGGAAGCTCCAGTCACTCTACAGGTGATGATTAAAGGATCTCCTGGTTTTACAGCTACTGAGTCTGGCTGGATGAGTTCAGTAGCACAGAACACATCTGTAGAAAGACAGAAGACAAGGTTCATATGGTTAATCTGGGGGTTCAGATGAACTACGAACCCTTGAGTTCAAACACTCACAGGAGACAGCAGCCAACAGCAGCAGTGGAGCTGAAACAAACATGTTTTCAGTTGAAGCAGGACTGAAGGGAGCTGTTCTCCTCTACAGGCACACCAGGGATGGTCAGAACATTGTGATCCTACTATTATTATGATTAGATGGGGATTTGCATATATTTGCATTGTGGGATGGACTCTCTTTGCTGCTACTAAACATATGCTATAAATATAGTTGACTTGTTCGACTAACACAAAATATATTAGATTGTAACGTATTGACCAGACAGAGATGGATCCAACTGCGGAAGTATACAGCTTTTATTTAAATGTATCACTAGCACTAAGAGTAATAGCGATAGCGTTTTCTTGGGGTGATCGGGAGGAAATGGAAATGGAAACGGGATGGAAACGCTCAGTATGCTGCATGGGAACTGCAATACTTTGCGACTAGGGAGTGGTGGGAAGGTGTATAGTATGATAAAAAAGGGGCGTGGTGACATAGAAAAAATTATATCGAAATGATGGTTTTGCTCTTCCTTAGGGGAACCTTTTCTTATAAGGCCCCCCAACTTTGGAATAACCTTCCAGAATGTGTCCGGGACTCTGACACAGTCTCAATCTTTAATCTTTTGAAAACCTACTTATTTAGTTTAGCGTTTGATAACTAATATGCCCCCTTAGATAAAGGTCAGATCCAGGGGTTCATAGACGAAGGGTTTTATGTTACGACGGTGGTAGGGACGCACACACCGTGTTAGAGAGAGCGAGAGAGAGGTGGAACCAAGTGCCACAATAAATAACAGAACTAAAAGGAGCGCCTGAATAAACACGGACTGCTCAACGCGTAAAAGAAATAAGGCAAAAACAAGGACGTCAGGGGAAGGAGCTGACTGATAGCAAAAAGGCTATTCAAACAAAAAACCCTTCCCATACGAACAGCAACGGGATAGGAAGGTAAACAGGTTGAGGAAAACTTGAGGGAGGTCAGTAAGGGACGCAGGAGAGGACTTGAAAAAAGACAGAAGAGAGATAGGTGGCGAGACACCTAAAGAGGCAAACGCTGCAAAACAGAGTAAGAGAGAGGCTGAGAGCGTAACGGCATAACCACAACGAATCAGCAATGATCTGTCTCCACTGGCTTCCTTAAGAAGCCATGGCAACAGGTGAGACAGATCATTGCTGATTGCGTTGCCGGAGTCTAGGACTGGCTCGGGTGCCCCTTGTGGATGTAGACGGCACGGCATCCGAGCCAGCCCTGACAGAGCCCCCCCCTCTAGGCCCGAGACCCCGCGGGCCCAGAGCGACAGCCCTGTCACGACGGAAGTCACGAATAAGAGAGCGGTCGACAACCCGAGAGGCGGGGACCCATGACCGTTCCTCGGGCCCGTAACCCGCCCAGTCAACGAGGTACTGGTCCCGACCACGAACACGGCGGTGATCCAACAACCGAGAAACGGTGTACACCGGACCGCCGTCAACCATGCGGGGAGGCGGCGGGGCCGGAGCACGGGGCATGTGACACAAAACAGGGCGGAGACGCGAGACGTGGAACACCGGATGGACCCTCATGGAAGGAGGGAGCAGCAGCCGATAAGAGACGGGATTGATCCGCCTGTCCACCTTGAAGGGACCCAGGAACCGAGGGGCCAGCTTCTTGGTTCCACCACGGACCGGCAGATCCTTGGCGGAAAGCCAGACCCGCTGCCCGGGGCGGAAAGACAAAGCCGGAAGACAGTGCTTGTCAGCGTTGCGACGGTAACCGGCTGAGGCAGACAGAAGGGCCCTACGGGCCTTACTCCACGCCAACCGGCACCGCCGCACCAAGGCACGGGCACCCGGAACCACCACCTCGTCCTCCTGGTCAGCAAACATAGGAGGGGCATAGCCATAGAGACACTCAAAAGGTGACATCCCGAGGGCAGAGTGCCATAAGGTGTTGTGGGCGTATTCGGCCCAGAGGAGCTGGTAAGCCCAGGAGGAGGGGTTGGAGGACGCCAGGCACCTGAGAGTCTGCTCCAGGTCCTGATTGGTCCTCTCGGTCTGACCGTTGGTTTGGGGATGGAAACCCGAGGACAGACTGGCCTTGGCGTTAAGCAGACCCAGAAAAGCCCCCCAAAACCGGCTAGTGAATTGCGGCCCACGATCGGAAACCACGTCGACGGGGAACCCAAAATGCCTGACAATATGGTGCAGGAAGAGCGAGGCGGTCTCTTTGGCAGACGGGAGCTTGGGGAGGGCTACGAACCTAGCTACCTTGGAGAACCTGTCCACGATAATTAATATGGTAGTGTTGCCACGGGAGGGTGGCAACCCCGTAACAAAGTCTAAAGAGGCGTGAGTCCAGGGCCTGGATGGAATAGGCAGGGGGCGAAGAAGACCCGAGGGCTTAGAGTGGGTCGTTTTATTTTGTACGCACGTGGCACAGGTCGAAACGAAGTCGCTAACGTCCTTATCAATCCCCGGCCACCAAAACCGTCTACGAATAAGTTCTGCCGTACGACGAGAGCCAGGATGCGCAGCAAAGGGTGAGTTGTGACCCCATTCCATGACTTTCTTTCGCAGGTTAGGGTGGACAAAGAGACGACCCGATGGCTCACCACCTGGGCCAGGATCGGCTGCTAACGCCCGTTTAACGGCGGTCTCGACCTCCCATTGAATGGGCGCAACGATTTTGGAGGCGGGAATGACCGTACCGGGCTCGGTGGAGTCGGGGGGTGTCTCCCATTGACGAGAGAGAGCATCGGGCTTAACGTTTTTAGTCCCTGGGCGATAGGAGAGGGTAAACTCGAAGCGCCCAAAGAAAAGCGACCACCTGGCCTGACGGGGATTGAGTCTCTTGGCTTGCTGGAGGTAGGCCAAGTTCTTGTGGTCTGTCCACACAAGAAACTGGTGCTTGGCCCCCTCCAGCCAATGCCGCCATTCTTCCAGGGCTAGCTTTACAGCCAAGAGTTCCTTATCACCCACATCGTAATTACGCTCGGCAGGAGACATACGGTGTGAGTAATAAGCACAAGGGTGGAGCTTAAGTGGCATACCCGTTCTCTGGGAAAGGACGGCCCCAACCCCGTAGTCAGACGCATCGACTTCCACCACAAACGGTAGGTCAGGGTTAGGCATGCACAGAGCAGGTGCCGAGGTGAACCGCTCCTTGAGCTTATCAAAAGACTCCTGGGCAGCAGGAGACCAGACAAAGGGACCCGGGGTTTTCTTGGTAAGCGCAATGAGGGGACCAGCCAGAGTGCTGTAGTTCTTAATAAAGCGACGGTAGAAATTAGCAAACCCCAAGAACCGTTGAACCAAACGAAGCGATGTGGGAGTGGGCCAGTCGGCGACTGCTCTGATCTTAGCAGGATCCATAGCAAGAACGTTTTGGGCTATTCTGTAGCCCAAAAAGGCCACCTCCTGGACGTGAAACAGGGATTTTTCTAATTTAACGAACAGGTGGTTCTCCAACAGAAGTTGGAGAACCCTCCTGACGTGTTTGACGTGCTCAGAAAGTGAACTACTGTAAATAAGGATGTCGTCAAGATACACGAAGGCGTACCGGTCGAGAGCCTCACGCAACACCTCATTAATAAGTCTCTGGAAGACAGCCGGGGCGTTCATCAGACCAAACAGCATCACAAGGTACTCGTAGTGACCCGATGGTGTGATGAAGGCTGTCTTCCACTCATCCCCCTCTCTGACCCTCACTAGGTTGTAGGCACTCCGAAGGTCTAGCTTAGTGAAAATGGTAGCTTGTTGGAGTGCCTCAAAGGCCGTTGACATAAGTGGCAGGGGGTGACGGTCTTTGACAGTGATCTTATTGAGACCCCTGTAATCAATGCATGGCCTCAACCCACCATCTTTCTTGCCGACAAAGAAAAAACCAGCACCGGCTGGAGACGTGGAGGGCCGTATGAACCCAGCGGCTAACGCCTCCTGGATGTACGTTTCCATGGCTCTTCGCTCGGGGGCGGCCAAAGAGAAGAGACGACCCCTAGGAGGACTAGACCCGGGAAGTAGGTCAATGGCGATGTCGTAAGACCTGTGAGGCGGAAGAAAACTGGCCTTCTTTTTGCTGAACACCGCTTGGAGGTCGTGGTATTCAGCAGGGACAGAGGACAGGTCAACGATCTCGACCGGCTTTTCAGCAGAAGAAGCAGGGAGGCTCTTACGACATGTGTTTTTGCACATAGCACCCCAAGACCCGATACTGCGCGAGAGCCAGTCTATGTCAGGGTTGTGTCGTTGCAGCCATGGAAACCCTAGTATGAGCGGCATGTGAGGGGCGCTGATGACATATAGGGTGACTAACTCAAAGTGCTCCCCGACGTGCATCTCCAGCGGTATGGTTTGGCGGTCGATACCGCCGGAGATAAGGGCGCGGCCGTCCACCGCGGCGACAGCGAGGGGTTTTTCAAGGCGAACCAAAGGGATTTGTAATTCCTGCGCTAAAGAGCTGTCGATAAAATTTGCCGCGGCACCAGAATCAACAAAAGCCATAAGGCGCTTTTCCTGTGTTTTATGCCACGACAACGAAACGTGGATGGATAAACCGGTTGTGGGAGGACTTGTGTTACGACCCGCCAGAGCCTTCCCGTCTACTGGTGGGTCGTGTCTTTTCCCTGCAGCTCGGGGCATTTGGTACGTTGGTGTCCCCCGCCCCCGCAATACAGACACCGCCCCTCCTGTAAACGCGCCTGTCTTTCCTGCCGTGACAGGCGTGTATGACCGAGCTGCATGGGTTGCGGTTCACTACTGGGATTATCGGTTTCACCGGACTGCACAACGTCAGGCATGCGGGGTGTTTCGCGATGGAAATGCTTTTTGGTGTTTTTGCGCTCGCGCTGGCGGTTATCGAGCCGTACCGTCAGGCTGATCAGCGTTTCTAGATCAGACGGAGGGTCGCGGAGAGCTAGTTCGTCCTTCAACTCCTCCGTTAGCCCTTCCAAAAACACGGACATGAGGGAGTCCGAACCCCAACCACTTTCGGCTGCCAACGTGCGAAACTCTATGGAGTACTCTGCTACGGACCGCTTTCCCTGCTTGAGACGCAGAAGCCGCTGACCGACAACCCCGCCCGACGAGGGATGGTAGAAGGCTCCTTTCATGGCCCGGGAGAAGCTATCGTAAGTAGCACAAACTTCGTTCTGTTTTTCCCATACCGGGGTTGCCCAAGCCAGGGCTTTGTCTGTAAGTAAGGCTATCACGTATGCTATTTTTGCGCGCTCGGTAGGGAAGCATAGAGGTTGCTGTTCGAATACAAGCGAACACTGTAGTAGAAAACCCCTACACCCTTCGGGATCCCCTGAATAGCGAGCCGGGGCGGGGAGAGTAGGCTCGAAGTGCCGCGGGGCTGCTGCGGGTTCGGCTGGGCTTGCGGGAGGCGGATCCCGATGAGCGGGAGACGGGTTACTTAAAGCCCGAATGGCAGTGGTCACGTTGTTGAGCTGATCCATGATCTGGCGGAGGACCTGGTCATGGCTGCCTAACAACTGACCCTGCTGGGAGAGGGCTGCCCTTAGTTCTGCTGCTTCGTTAGAAGCGGCTGGTTCCATGTCACTGGCTGATTCGTTCTGTAACGACGGTGGTAGGGACGCACACACCGTGTTAGAGAGAGCGAGAGAGAGGTGGAACCAAGTGCCACAATAAATAACAGAACTAAAAGGAGCGCCTGAATAAACACGGACTGCTCAACGCGTAAAAGAAATAAGGCAAAAACAAGGACGTCAGGGGAAGGAGCTGACTGATAGCAAAAAGGCTATTCAAACAAAAAACCCTTCCCATACGAACAGCAAAGGATAGGAAGGTAAACAGGTTGAGGAAAACTTGAGGGAGGTCAGTAAGGGACGCAGGAGAGGACTTGAAAAAAGACAGAGAAGAGAGATAGGTGGCGAGACACCTAAAGAGGCAAACGCTGCAAAACAGAGTAAGAAAGAGGCTGAGAGCGTAACGGCATAACCACAACGAATCAGCAATGATCTGTCTCCACTGGCTTCCTTAAGAAGCCATGGCAACAGGTGAGACAGATCATTGCTGATTGCGTTGCCGGAGTCTAGGACTGGCTCGGGTGCCCCTTGTGGATGTAGACGGCACGGCATCCGAGCCAGCCCTGACATTTTATGGTAGACTGGGGCACTAGTGCTGTCATCCTGTCACTGCTCGTGGTCACTCAAGTTTGTTGACAGTGCAGTGGACGGATGCCATTGTCTCAGAATGCCCCCAAGCCTATGTTACCTTCTGGTTCTGCCTTTTTTTAGCTAGGCTGTAATAATTTAACTTAATGCCGGAATTGCTGCCACACTCCAGAAATGTATATAATTTCATCTGTCCTGTATATGTCCTCATACAGCGCTAATTTTCCCTGTTTCATTTCTCCACATGGCTGCCCTCCTGCTTGAGGAAAAATGAGATGAGGAGAGACAAGCGATCCAGCCTGGGCTGGCCACCTCCTGCCTAACCGGATATGCCTACACCAAGATGGACATTATTACATCTTTTCCTTTTCTTTATTTCTTTCTGTCTAAATTGTTGTTGTCATGGTGTCGACCAGAGGAGGATGGGTTCCCCCCCTGAGTCTTGGTTCCTCTCAAGGTTTCTTCCTCATGCAAAAAAAAAAAAAACAGGGAGTTTGTCCTTGCCACTGTCGCCCTTGGCTTGCTCACTGGGGGCTTGGACTCAGACACTTGTAAAGCTGCTTTGTGAAAACTGTTTTTTTTTTACTGTTGTAAAAAGCGCTATATAAATAAAATTTTATTGATTGATTGATTGAGGTCTAATTAGAAAACAATAACAATTGCCAGAACTAAAACAATTAACACACTATATACCAACTGCCCACAGCCAACACTTCCCAACAATAGAAAAGCCCAGGGCCCCACAACAAACATATTAAAACCAACATTTTCATGGATAAGGAAACCTAACAATGTAGTCAAGAGGTAAGAAACAAAATGGTTGATAAATAAAATTTTATTTATGGATGGATTTGTTTTTAGCTTAGCTAATGACTAAATTGTGTCACAGGTAAAAACCGACCTGTTTATATAAGAGATAGTAACAGAAATCTTAACACACAAAGAAGGTTAAAATTGCTACATATTTTTGATCTGTTACAGGAAATTGAACAATCATGATCCTACAAGGTAGCAGGAAACATGTCTATATGTCTTGGACCATCTTCAGAATGTTGTTCATCCATTAAATTCATTTGTAGAGTGAATGGACACGTCATTAGAAACACCTGATCTTTCACTATTAGTGCTTCCCTGTTTGGAAATTGGACGTGACCTCAGATTGCAGCATAAAATCAGGCATGTATGTTTGTATGGATCATTTTCTTTCTAAACCCATAATAGATTGTGAAAATCAAATGATCTGAGTGACCTTAAATTAACTAGCCAGTCCAGCCAGGATCAATATTTCAAAAACCACCAAACTCCTACCCCTCCCAACTATCCAGCAAAGGAGATCCTGTAGATGTGAACATGTCCACAAAAGGAGCCAGAGGTGGATGTGAAGAATGGGTGGATGAACAGGTGGTGCAGTGTCACGCATGTTGCAGCTGAAAGCAGTGCTGGTGCTCCAACAGGGCTTTGTGTCCACACTCGTCGTTGCCCAGATGATCTACAGCAGAAGACCAGTTCAAGTGCCAGTGCTGCATACAGTAATCAGGCAAAGACTCCAGTAGACAAATGAGCACAACAATTGGATCACTGAACAGTGGACAAACTTCACAAGCACACATGAATCCAGGTTGCCCTTGCAACATTTTGATGGAGGGTCAGAATTTGGTTCAGGTATCATGAATCTATGGGACCATCCAGTCAGGTGTCAACAGGTCAGGTGAGTGAGGGTGTTGGGGATTGTTTTCTTGGCACATCCTGGGTCCTCTGACACCTGTCAATAGGTGTTTGGACAGCAGTGTGGACCTAAGCATCGTGTCCAACCATGTTCATCCCATCATGGCTGCTGTTTACCACATACAGTTTGACACTTGTCATAACTGTACCATGTTGCAAGGATCTTACAGTAAAAGATTCTGAAGTAACTGCATTCTGTCCATAAAACTCATGAATAAATGCTTTAATAAATCTGGTTTAATTACAGCCTCATTATTACATATTTTTCATATAAAATATACGCAGATTTGAATGATTACTAAATGCATTGTTTCGGTAGCATAGTGAATTTCATAACGTAGTGAATAATGTAACTCCTAGAGCATCATGGAACAATAAGGCATACGCACGTGCTGAGCAGAGCCAGGTTTAAGGGCAGATCCATAATCAGTGAAAAAACTAGAAACAAGTGGGAATGATAATCACGGGGCGGGGTTACAAATGTCATGGGAGGGGCAGGAGAAACACATGGGGAACCAAAACATAGACACATGGCTAGAAAAACAAAAGGTACATTTGACAGGTGGGGGCGGAGCTAGCAGTGACATATTAATGCTCACATTTACACTGTGGTTGAACATAATAAAAATCAATATTTAATTTCTAATAAATTCTGTAATAAAAATGTATTCAATCAAAACATTCAAGCAGCATAAATGTGAAGAATGTGTTGTATTTGATTACAATGTGTTTTAATGTGTGTTGATGTAATATGAAATGTACAGCCACACATTGTCCAAAATGTTTTTAGATTTTTAAATGGATTTTGTGTATTATGCTGACTGAATAAAATATAGATATTTCAGAATACAGTGGCATGCTACAATATTCCTGTGAGGATCACAGGCTTGATAACCAACTGTTTACCTACTTCTCATTTTCACTACTATTTTTTTCCAGAGTTATTGTACATATGTCTGTATGAGTCCTCTCACAGTGGCTGTCTAGCACAGTAATACACAGCTGTGTCTTCTGACTTCACTTGACTCATATGCAGGTAGAAATTTGAGCTGTCCTTAGATGCTGTGAACCTGCCCTGTACTGTCTGGGCTGTGCTCTTGTAAGAATCAGAGTGATAGTAAATTATCCATTCAAGTCCTTTTCCAGGAGCCTGACGGATCCAGTACATGTCAGTGCCCCCCACACTGAATCCACTGCAGGCACAGGTCAGTTTGTGGGATCCACTTGGAGTGACTAGTACTGACGTCTCAGACTGTGTGAGGATGACCTGAGAGTGAACACCTAAACAGACAGACAAAGGAACATTGTCACAATGGAGTAAATTTGTAATTAATTTTATCTTTAAATGAGACAGATGAAGGACTCACATGTAACTACCAGCACCAGCAGCACTGTAGATGTAACAAACATGGTTGGTTTAGAGTTGGATGTTTGAGTGGAAAACTACCTGGAGATCCTCTTCAAACTTTCTACCTGTTCCTCTAAATATAGGAAAGAGGTTCAATGAGAAATTTGCATAACAGGTCAGTGATGTGACAGATCACAGAGGGAGTGTCAGTAAGGGGCGCCCTCTACTGGTGTTACATGAGTGCAGCATGAGTAAAGATGATCTTTAGAATGACTTTATTGTTGGAGATATCCTGAATATTTTCTACTTACATCTGTAAACAATCATTATTCTGCTGTGATACTAATATTTCATAAATTGATGTCAAAGGTATACAGGGTATAGTGTTGTTGAGGAAAGCTGTACCACGAAAGGGAATCTTGATGTAAACATCTTGTCAACAAAGAAGGTCAGAGGAGGATGTGAAGACTCAATCAACAAACAGGAGTTGCACAGTCAAGCAAACTGCAACCCAGTACAGTGCTGACACTCCTACAGTGCTGTGTGTGTGTGTGTGTGTGTGTGTGTGTGTGTGTGTGTGTGTGTGTGTGTGTGTGTGTGTGTGTGTCTGTTTGTGTGTGTGTGTGTGTGTGTGTGTGTATGTGTGAGAATGCACAATTCGTCATGCAGACCAACAGTTTGTGTGCCATCACTGTCTAAAATAAACAAACAGGTATGACTCCAGTGGGCAAAGATAGTCTTGTCAAATTATTACAGATTTCAGTTGCACCATGCTGATGGGAGGGGCATAAATTGATGCAAAATAACAAATTGATGAGCTCTTCCTGTCGGGTGTCAACAGTTCAGGCAGCTGAATGTGGAGTAATGGTGATGGGAATGTTTTCTTTGGCTGGATCCTCTGCTACCTGTGGATGGACAGTAGGTCTTACCTAAGCATTGTGGACAACCAAGTCCATCCTTTCTACGCAGCGGTAAACCAAATCACAAGAGGACGATGCAGCATACCACAAGGATCTAATAGTAACTGATTGGGTCCAGAAACATGAGAATGAGTCTACTGGCCTTCACGTCAATTTCATTGCTTAACAAATACAAACAAATAATATTTTTCTCTTGAGTCACTAGAAGACTCCAAATGCTGACATTTACACCGAGGTTGAACATAATAAAAAACAAAATTCCATTTCAAATAAATTCTGTAATAAAAAAATTGTAAAAATACAAAAAAAATAAAAAATACAAGCAGCATAAATAAGAAGAATGTATTGTTGTATTTGATTACAGTGTGTTTTAATGTGTGTTGAAGTAATATTAAATTCACAGCCACACATTGTCATAAAGGTTTTAGATTCTTATGATGTTTAAATGGATTTTATGTCTTATGCTAACTGAATAAAATATAGATATTTCAGAATACATGGCATGCTACAGAATTACTGTGAGGATCACAGGATTGATCAACTGTTTTCCTACTTCTCATTTTCACTATATTTTTATTCCAGAGTTATTGTACAGATGTCTGTATGAGTCCTCTCACAGTGGCTGTCTAGCACAGTAATACACAGCTGTGTCTTCTGGCTTCAGTTGACTCATATGAAGGTAGAAATTTGAGCTGTCTTTGGATGCGCTGAACCTGCCCTGTACAGTCTGGGCTGTGCCTTTATCAGAGTCAGTGTAGTAGTGCACGATCCATTCCAGTCCTTTCCCAGGAGCCTGATGGATCCAGTGCATCCTATAGCTGCCCAGGTTGAATCCACTGCAGGTGCAGGTCAGTTTGTGGGATCCACCTGGAGCCGCTGCTACTGACTGCTTAGACTGGGTGAGGACGACCTGGGACTGAACACCTGAACAGAGACACAAAGGAAATATTCTTTCAATGTTTTAAAATTATTGTTATGATTTGAAGTGGTTCATCACAGAAAGAGACGCAAGACTCACATGTTGGAATTAGCAGTAGCAGAACCAGTGTAGATGTGAGGAACATGGCTTAGTTAGAACTGGAGCTCGAGTTGTTAGACACCTGGAGGTCATCTACAGCCTTTCATCATGTTCCTCTAAATATAGTGAAGGGCTTCAATGAGAACTTTGCATAACAAGTCAATCACATGAGAGATGCTGTGTGGCTAATGAGGGTACATTAGACATGTTTGTATTCTGGGACAGGGCTGCACCCTACTGTACTATAAGGGGAACATGAATTAATATTTCCACAGTCTCACCAGCACTCATCTTCATCTGTGTTTGTCTGATGTGTTTGTATGCCTAAGTTTATGTTGGCCATAAAATTATTATATAAAGATTTTAGAAACTCAAATTCTATAATTACAGTAGAATACATACATAATTAATTACACAATTAATTTCAGACTGTCCAGGAGTGCCCATAAATATATGAGTGTGTGTGTGTGTGTGTGTGTGTGTGTGTGTGTGTGTGTGTGTGTGTGTGTGTGTGTGTGTGTGTGTGCTGACCATTAAACATAAAGTGGAGAATATGCTTTAAAAATTTAAAAGCCAAAATCACTAAAAACAGCTGGGGCGTATTCTTCTGACCAGACCATGGCGACCAAGGGACCTCCACCTACACCTACACCTGCTTTTCCTGGACTGCCACCCCTGCTGAATGCAGGGATGAAGCATCCTGGGTGGGTGGGGGGGTGCCCCCCCTCTGTCATGGTGCTGCCCCTGACTCCTCCCTTTGGGTGTACAGTATTTGTGTGTGTTTATGTCCATCTGTGTCCGCATGTAGTTTAAGTGTGTGTGTTGCACTTGTGTCTTGTTTAGCATCATGTATTTATGAAATGTGCCATATTTATCAATTGTGAATTTTTTCCTCTGCATTTACCCATCTGTGCAATTAGAACACACACACAAACACACACTAGTTGGGAATCCCACGATTCGATTCAGAATCGATTATTGGGGTCACGATTCGATTTTTTCCCGATACTTTCAGATCCCAACGATTCGATTCAAAAACGATTATTTTCCGATTCAAAAACGATTCTCAATTCAAAATGAGCTACTTCGGTCTGCTGGCATGAAAGCAGAGTACGTTTATAAAGATATTGTAATTGTAAAGGTTTTATCAACATATTGCAATAATGTAAACACACAAAGGTAAATCCAAGACAACATGTCTATTTGAGGCTGACACTCAGAACACTACATTAAACTAATAAAACTGTAGTAAAGTAAATAAAATTGGTAGGCTTAGGCTAGCTGCCAGAACTGGCCACTACTCAAAAATTTTATTATACAAAAATACTGCAACAACAAATTGCTTCATACAAGAATTAGACTTAGGCTAGCTAGAACATGCCACTTCCAGAAACAAAATTACACGTTTTTCCTTAACAAATCACCAAAATAAAAAATATATGAAAGTGCTTCCAAAAATAAAAGTGCTGTTACATTAATAAAATGGGTAGGTTTACGTTAGCTGCCAGAACTTCCACTTCACAGATGAAAAAAAATATATATATATTTATATATAGGCCTACCGTATTTTCTAAAAGCCGCATATATCTACTGAACTGAACACATTTAACTGAACTGATCAGTTTCTGAACGGTGCCTGTAGCATTTCACGTGCGACAGTTTTGGCTCGTGTGTTGTGGCGAATTCCGACTCCCCTCGTTTATCCGCATAAAGACGCTACAGATTGTATTGTTGATTTACATTTCTATGCATAAAAAAGAGCTAGACTTTAATTATCCATCACAGCAAACTGCATTATCTATGTCCAAAGACACAGTGGCTCAAGGGTGTTAATTATTTTAAATAAAATATACACTGGCTATACCGAAGTTCACCTCTGACCATGACTTCACAGTATTACAGCAGTATTATGTCTAAATATCTAGTTAGGACAAAACTAGAGTGCTCAATGAACTAAGTAATTTTTATTTTAACTTTTATTTTACCAGGAGTTATAATCATTGTAACTCCTGAATATCATCTGTAGCGTCTTTATGCGTGTGCAAACGATCAAGCCCTTTTTAACCCGGTCCGGGTTGACGGTAAAATCTAAAGTGTTTCCAAATGGTTGCTTTCAAAGACTGCGGAGCCATTTTGACTTCATACTTTAGCGGTGCAACAACAAATACCATACACTACACAACCCGCTGTAGCTTTACAAGCATGCCTGCACATAGTCAAAGCATTTTCCTTATTTTGCCTAGCACTACGGTGGCTGAGAAGGCACACACGCACCCAAAAAAAAAATCGATAAAAAAAAATGAGAATCGATTCTGAATCGTTCAATGTTAGAAACGCGATTCGAGCTCGAATTGATTTTTTCCTGCACCCCTAGCGCACACGTGCCCAGAGCGGTGGGCAGCCCTAGGACCTCTGGAGGTGGGAAGGGGAACTGCAGGTGTTCACAGTATCATAGCATTAAAGACGGCTATAGCCTCCTCAACTCGGCACCTTGCTTCCTTTCTCTCACTTCACAACGTGAGAAACGTGACAGGAATATAAAACCCCTGGCTAGATATGAAACCCTAGTCAAACTGAACTTGATTTAACAGTGAGGACTGATTTCTTCTGATTTTTAATAAGGCACTGATTTTTTTATAACTACTCCTAAGAAAAATAGTATTGTATAACAGTGGGGAACCGTCAGGGCCCTCTACGCCCTCTCAAAGGGCCTAAAATATTCTTAAAACATAAATATATATAATATAATTTTTCCAATTTTATTTTATCTACTTACAGTTTGACAATCGACATCTAAACAATTACAAAAATATAAGCAAATTAATTATTCACCCGTGTCTATTCAATCTGTGTTGGAAGGTGAGGGGTTAAGTGGAAGCCTGTGAGCTTGTCTCCCCCCCTATCAGGACTGTGATGCCCGCTGTTCGTTTACAGAGGGCCTGGCAGTTATAATTCAGCGCAATACCAGTTTCAAATGACAGCAAAATTGACCAATCATATCTTCCCTCTTAGTGGGCGAGCTTAACTGTATGGGTGTAACCCAAGGTATAATTTCAGGTTACAGTATTAGAAAGTGCATTGTATATTTACATGTGGAAGATGTGATTAAAAAGGTTCACTGTAGTTCAGGCAGATTGGTAGTATATTCAGTAAAAAAAAAATAATAATAATAGTTAAAATCATAAAGTATTCTTTGTTTAAAAAGTGTTTTGTCAATGTTGAGGCTGATGCAGTCTAGAGATGCGTTTGCAGCAAGCCTGGAATTTGGGCCTTTTTTCTGTTTTTATTGGGTGGTTTGGCCGTTTGTTCGGCTCCGGTGTTCCTGATTGGTTGGTGGGCGGGAGGAGAAATGAGCAGCAGTTTTTTTGGACGAGAGGGAGAGGAGAGATAAGAGCGAGAAAACGATAGAAGTAGATGTGATTGAGTTACCTTCAAGTTGGGCAAAGTGGTGTTAAATCCACACAGACCTGGTGTACGCGTGCATAAACTCAGTAAGCGTTTTTGCGCGTCGAGTTTTTCACATTACCGTGTTGGTGGGCAACACAAACGTGTGCGAATGTTTTAGTGGGGCTAGCTAGCATTAGCTGTGTTAGCATATAAAGTGTATGGTGTGCGACTGGAGTTGAAGAGCAGCCCTACGTCAGCGTGGGGTTTCACTGACTGCACCGAGGTAAAGACTGTGAGTAGCCAGATATCGGACGCCAGTTATCAGGCCTGCGACGGGGGTTTATTTCTTTTATTTTACTGCCGGCTTTTGTACCTTTTGGTTTCTGAATATGGAAAGGTTGTTGTTTAATGGACATATGCATAAGTACCGTGTGGGTTATAGGCTGTGAAGTGAAGTAGATATTTTTGTGTGCCTTTTATTTGTATAAGTGTTTTCTTTTCCTCAACTTTTCACCTTTATTGCCAGTTTTCATCGAGTGTTCATTTTCTTTGCCAAAACTACAGTCCAGGGCTGAGCGGTGTTTTTATTTTTACACCTGTTATAATAAATGGAATTACTTTTATTATTAGTGGCATCATTTCAGAGAACATATCACTACAGGACTGCATAGTCAAATTAATCACAACGACAGCCAGATATATTTATTGGGAAAATTTATATCAGAACTTGGGGCCCTGTCCTACTCTGTTGGACATAGAAGGGGTTACATAAAATGGAGGCACCGCTGGGATTTTCCCTCTAAATAAGCCACACAAAGTCAAGTAAAGTAATTTAGCTCAGGATAAAATTGCAGTACTGTACTAATTGTGATTGTTCCCAGTTATAATAGGCATTTATACAAGTAATACTGTGTTATATAGTCAAGATTTGGCCATTTTTTGTAAAGTATCTAAACATGTCATTACTCAGAAATTGGTGCAAGGGGGAGGGCATAGATCCTGATCATGCTATAGTGGTTAATGGAGTGCCAGAGGATGCGGAAGTGTCTGAAATAGAAGAAACCTTGTGCACTATCAAAGTTCTTGGGCGAGTGCGAGTGCGTGGACGTATGTTCGATCCCAAGACTGAACATCTAGTAGTCCTTTGTGAATGTAAGGAGAAGATTAACTGCAAAGTGATCCCTCCTGCAGTTTCCCCTATTCAGGGAGGTGATATGTGGACCCTGCAGGGTCCTACTGAGGTTGAAGCTTTGAGTCCAGAACAGATGAGTACTCCTGACTCGAGTTTCCCCCAGCGTGAAAGGGAACAGACAGAGCCAATACACTGTGAGCCACCGCCGGCTACAGCCGCTGAAACTGTCCTCAGAGCTATGGGAGAGTTTTTCGAAAAAGCAACTAGGCCCCCGTTGGAGAACAATGCTTTCAGGCGTTTACGGACCTTTTCTGGGGTATTACCAACCCCAGTGGGAGAAGAAAGTTTAGATAGTTGGCTGGAGCAGGCTCGATTAATGGTGGAAGAGTGTGATTGCTCGGATCGTGAGAAGCGGAAAAGGATCATGGAAAGTCTTAAAGGGCCAGCGTTAGAGATAGCTCAGGCTGTACGATTCAATGAACCCAGTGCTCTGCCTCTTGAGTATATTGAAGCTTTGGAAACAGCTTTTGGGACATCTGAGTCTGGTGAGGATTTGTATTTTGCTTTTAGAGCCTTACAACAAACACCAGGAGAACGACTTTCAGATTTTTTGAGAAGGATGGAGCACCACTTGACCAAAGTTGTGCATCAAGGTGGTTTACAGCCCCAGTCCAAAGACTGTGTCAGAGTTGACCAGCTTTTGCGTGGAGCTGTCGAATCAGAGCTACTGCTGTTGCAGTTGCGGTTAAGGGAGAGGAAAGATCATCCCCCCTCTTTCCTGCAGTTGTTAAGTGTAATAAGAGAAGAAGAAGACCGGCGATTAGCACGCCATAAGCTCAGTTCCAGTAGCAGCAGACCCACTGTGCGTCAAGTCAGAACCACTAGTGAGGCGGAGGTAAGCCAGACGGAAACCTTGAGGCTAAAAGCACAAGTGGAAGAGTTAAAGCTTATAGTATCTGAGCTATGTGCTAAAAGAGTAATTGCTCCTCCAGTTTGCTCAGAAACGAATAGCCCAGCTAGAGCAATAGACGATAAAGTAAGTACTGACAACGTAGTTGAAACCTTACAAAAGCAAGTCTCAGAGCTCCAACACCAGATGCACACAATGGCCATAAAGCATGTTGATGTTCAGCCTGTAAAGGGGCAAAGTTTGACAAACAGAGAGACTTGGGGAAAGTACCCCCCACGTGACCAGTCCTTCAGCAAACCGAAAGCCAACGAACCACAGAAGGGGGATGACTTCTTCTGCTTCCGATGTGGGGAAGACGGCCATGTGGCTACCCGTTGCAAGGAGCCTGAAGACTCTTCTAGGGTCATAACCCGGTTGATTCGGTCTTTGCGGAGGAGAAAAGATGAAAGTAGAGTCTCTGATTCAGGTAAAGCTCAGACAACAGAACACTGCAGTGTGAAGAAGAGCACTGTGGTTCACAGCAGGGTCCAGGGTGTTCCAGATGGTCTAGTGGGGAAACCCTCTTTGGGTCAGGTGGTCATTGAAGGGCACTTGTGTACAGCTTTGTTAGACAGCGGCTCAACTGTAACTATCATATTTGAGAGCTGGTACACAAAACACTTGCCACACTTGCCTATTCAGCCTATCTCTAGTCTGGCCATCTGGGGCCTAAGTGACACCAGTTACCCCTATAAAGGCTATGTGGGGGTTAGTGTGGAGTTTCCAGGAGACCGTGGGGAAGCCACATCCATTTTGGCTTTAGTATGCCCTGACCCTCAGGGGCCTGAACAAGTGCCAGTCATCATAGGGACGAATGCTAGGGCTTTTAGCCATAAGCCTACCACCAAGCAGAGTTCGAGCCATTTAGATGCTGCTCAGTCTTGGAGAGTGTGCTTAGGACCCTCCGAAATGGTGGCACCCTGTAAGTTTGCTGGGTTTACCGATGACAGTGTGGGGAGTGTGAAATGGGAAGGACCCGGACCTCTTACTCTTCCCCCTGGAAAGGCCTGCCTAGCGGTAGGTAAGGCGGTGTTGAAGCAACTCAGAAAACCAGGTATCCTAGTCATTGATGCCTCAGACACCCTTCCAGCTGGAGTGGTTTTGTCACCCTGTGTGTTGCTTCCCTCTGACCTAGATATTAACAATTTCTCAGTGTTATTGAAAAATGAGTCATTAAAAGAGAAAGCCATTCCCAAGGGCACTGTTATTGCTAAGTTTCAGGAAGCTGATGTGGTCACAGAGATGAAGAGCGATTCCTCCCCCAAAGATCTGATTGACCCCGAGCTTTTCAACTTTAGTGATTCTCCCATCCCTGCAGAATGGAGAAAAAAACTGGCCTTGAAACTGTCAGCCCGCACAAATGTGTTCTCAGTGGAGGAGTGGGATGTAGGTCTAGCCAAGGGGGTGGAGCACAATATTAGACTTAGCGATTCAAGCCCTTTTAGAGAACGATCTCGGAGAATAGCGCCTGCTGATATTGATGATGTTCGACGTCATTTACAAGAACTACTTGCAGCAGGAATTATTAAAGAGTCTCGTAGCCCCTATGCTTCCCCCATCGTTGTGGCCAGAAAGAGGAACGGCAAAATCAGGATGTGTATTGACTACAGGACGTTAAATTCCCGAACCATCCCAGATCAGTACACAGTGCCGCGCATTGATGATGCCTTGGACTGCTTGACGGGCAGTAAATGGTTTTCTGTATTAGATTTAAGGAGTGGCTACTATCAGATTGGAATGGCAGAATCTGACAAAGAGAGAACCGCCTTTATATGCCCGTTGGGTTTTTTCCAATTCGAGCGCATGCCTCAAGGTATTATGGGGGCACCCGCCACCTTCCAGCGCTTAATGGAAAGGGCGGTAGGGGATATGAATCTTCTGCAGTGTCTTGTATACCTGGATGACGTGATTGTGTTTGGTAGGACTTTGGAAGAGCACGAGGAGCGATTGTTCAGAGTCTTAGACCGTTTGGAAGAATATGGACTCAAAATTTCTATTGACAAGTGCCAGTTTTGCCAAGCCCAAGTGAAATACGTCGGCCATATCGTGTCAGAAGCTGGGATCGCTACTGACCCAGAAAAGATCCGGGCGGTGGCCCAGTGGAAACTGCCCACTGACTTGAAGTCCTTACAGTCTTTCCTAGGTTTTTGTGGATATTATAGACGTTTTATAGAGAACTACTCGTCTATAGTCTGCCCTTTGACTGATCTTACCAGGGGGTATCCTCCTACTCAGAAGGGCAGGGCTGCCAGCAAAGACAAATCGGACTACTTTGGAAAGTCTGAGCCCTTTGGGGAACGATGGACTCCCGCCTGTATGGGAGCTTTTCAAAAAATCTTGCACTGCCTTACTAATGCTCCTGTGTTAGCCTTTGCAGATCCAACTAAACCGTACGTGCTACATGTGGACGCCAGCTTGGATGGGTTAGGTGCTGTTCTTAACCAAGAATATCCCGAGGGATTGCGTCCAGTAGCTTTTGCCAGTCGTAAACTCAGCAATTCTGAACGTAATTACCCAGTACATCAGCTCGAATTTCTTGCCTTGAAGTGGGCTATTGTAGATAAATTTCATGACTACCTCTATGGTGCCTGCTGTACAGTAAGAACAGACAATAATCCTCTTACTTACGTTTTGACAACTGCCAAACTGAATGCCACAGGACAACGGTGGTTGGCTGCTCTCGCCACCTACGACTTTGGCATCCAGTACCGGCCGGGACGTGAGAATGTTGACGCCGATTTGTTATCTCGGAATGCTATAGACGGTGAAGGGTGGATACCACCATCTGCAGTGAAGGCAACATGCAAACGGGTGACTACGACCGCGACCTTAGGTAGTCCCAGTGGATTGGTAGAACCACTGGGAGCTTCACCTAATGCAATTCCAGATCTCTATGCCTATCCAACAAGGCTGGGTATTAGTTCATTAAATCGATTGAGTGAAGAGGATTTAAAAAGAGCACAGGAGTTGGATGCAGCCATCAGTCAGGTTAAAAAAGCTGTAAGTGCAGGTCAGTGGTCTATGGAGCCACAGGATGATAAGCCAGAGCTGGGCTTGTTCCAGCGTGAGTTTAAGAGACTTGTGCTTAAGAAGGGACTCCTGTATAGGAAAGCTCACAAAGATGAGCAGGAAAAGTTTCAGTTAGTTCTCCCGGAACAGTACCGTACTGTGGTGCAGCAGGCGCTACATGATGATTTTGGCCATTTGGGAGTGGACAGGACTCTTGAGTTGGTTCGTGATCGGTTTTATTGGCCCCGAATGGCCTCAGACATAGCTGGTTATGTAAAGAACTGTGGGAGATGTGTAGCCCAGAAAACTCTACCTCGAAAAACAGCACCTTTAGGCCAACTTACCAGTAGTGGTCCTCTGGATCTGGTATGCATAGATTTCTTGTCTATAGAACCAGATTCACAAGGTACTACTAATGTTCTTATAGTCACGGATCATTTCACCAGGTACGCTCAGGCCTACACTACAAGGGACCAGAAGGCTCCCACTGTGGCTAAGACACTTTTGGAGAAGTTTTTTGTGCATTACGGACTGCCAGCTCGCATTCATTCTGACCAGGGGAGAGACTTTGAAAGTCGCTTGGTAAGAGAACTTTTGGACTTGCTAGGCATTAAGAAGTCTAGAACTTCACCGTACCATCCGCAGGGTGACCCACAGCCAAAGTGCTTCAATCGAACCCTACTATCCATGCTTGGGACCCTGGATCCCCAGCAAAAGCAGAGATGGAGCCAACATGTAGCACTTCTGGTGCATGCGTATAATTCCACCCGTAACGATGCGACAGGCTACAGTCCATATTTGTTGATGTTCGGTAGGGAGGCACGGTTACCTGTCGATGTATGTTTTGGCACATCACTCGGAGAGCGTGAACAAGTAAAACACCAGAGGTATGTAGAGAACCTGCGGAAAGAATTGCAGCGAGCATACCAGCTAGCTTTGGAAGCTTCTAACAAAAGCCATAACAAAAACAAAAAGGCTTATGATGCGAAAGTGAAAAATCTACCTGTAGAAGTTGGAGACAGAGTGTTGGTTCGTGCATTGGGAAGTACTGGAAAGCACAAACTGAAAGATAAATGGAATTCGGTCCCTTACACTGTTATAGAAAAGTTGCCAAACATACCTGTGTACAGAGTGAAACCTGAGAGAGGAGTAGGAGCACTACGGACACTCCACAGGGACCACCTACTACCCATTGGTTGTCTAATTCGGTTGCCAGAAGTGGTGGGGAACCCAGATTCATCTGCAGGTACATGTGTCCGAAGGGCTCAGACACGCCAACAGAAGCGGGTGATTGTACAGCAGAGTCAGGCCGAAAGAGAAACTGATTCTGACCAATCTGAGGTGGAAGGTGAAGTACCCCAATTTGGGCCTGTGGGACTCTTTAGGCATGTAAACTTCCCTTCTTTACGTCCCGGGTTGGAACGCAACGATCCCCAGGAACCCGAGAGACCAGAAACTCCAGAGGTTATGGTGGAGCAAGAAGAACCCCAGGAGTCTGAAAATATTCAATGTCATGCAGCAGAGGAAAGCACCCCAGACTCATTGGTGGGTGACCTCTTGGATCAGAGGGAAGTCGCTGCCAGCAGTGAACCGTTGTCTGACAAAAGGATGACCGAACAAAATGTGGCACCAGAGGATAGCTCTTTGAGAAAGAGAGCTATTAAGCCTGTTGTCCGTCTAAGCTATGATGAGCTTGGCGAGTCCTCTGACCAGCCTATTATAATTGTTCATAGAGGGGTGAGGGTACATCTAACACCCCACATGAGTACCTCTGTGGCTTCAGGTTTTTCTGTTCATATTACCGTTAACCCTAGTCCCGATCTGGCCTGTTCAGTTAATAGTCAGATGGGGACATCAGACCTTTAGAAAAGGGGGGGTGTAACCCAAGGTATAATTTCAGGTTACAGTATTAGAAAGTGCATTGTATATTTACATGTGGAAGATGTGATTAAAAAGGTTCACTGTAGTTCAGGCAGATTGGTAGTATATTCAGTAAAAAAATAATAATAATAATAGTTAAAATCATAAAGTATTCTTTGTTTAAAAAGTGTTTTGTCAATGTTGAGGCTGATGCAGTCTAGAGATGCGTTTGCAGCAAGCCTGGAATTTGGGCCTTTTTTCTGTTTTTATTGGGTGGTTTGGCCGTTTGATCGGCTCCGGTGTTCCTGATTGGTTGGTGGGCGGGAGGAGAAATGAGCAGCAGTTTTTTTGGACGAGAGGGAGAGGAGAGATAAGAGCGAGAAAACGATAGAAGTAGATGTGATTGAGTTACCTTCAAGTTGGGCAAAGTGGTGTTAGATCCACACAGACCTGGTGTACGCGTGCATAAACTCAGTAAGCGTTTTTGCGCGTCGAGATTTTCACATTACCGCGTTGGTGGGCAACACGAACGTGTGCGAATGTTTTAGCGGGGCTAGCTAGCATTAGCTGTGTTAGCATATAAAGTGTATGGTGTGCGACTGGAGTTGAAGAGCAGCCCTACGTCAGCGTGGGGTTTCACTGACTGCACCGAGGGAGCACCGCTATCAGGCAGACCCCCAGGCGACCGGCAAAGCTTGGTGGAGTCCCCTGTCTACGTGGGAAGCCAGACGTGCTACGCCTCTCGGATTCAGAGCAGCCTTCTCGGCGCCTCTCCGTCTTCTCCTCATCAGTCACCTCAAGGCTCGGGGTAAAGACTGTGAGTAGCCAGATATCGGACGCCAGTTATCAGGCCTGCGACGGGGGTTTATTTCTTTTATTTTACTGCCGGCTTTTGTACCTTTTGGTTTCTGAATATGGAAAGGTTGTTGTTTAATGGACATATGCATAAGTACCGTGTGGGTTATAGGCTGTGAAGTGAAGTAGATATTTTTGTGTACCTTTTATTTGTATAAGTGTTTTCTTTTCCTCAACTTTTCACCTTTATTGCCAGTTTTCATCGAGTGTTCATTTTCTTTGCCAAAACTACAGTCCAGGGCTGAGCGGTGTTTTTATTTTTACACCTGTTATAATAAATGGAATTACTTTTATTATTAGTGGCATCATTTCAGAGAACATATCACTACAGGACTGCATAGTCAAATTAATCACAACGACAGCCAGATATATTTATTGGGAAAATTTATATCAGAACTTGGGGCCCTGTCCTACTCTGTTGGACATAGAAGGGGTTACATGATAATTTCCGCCCGCTGTGGCGTCACTAGCTGTCGTTAGCGTACCACCACTAGCTAGTTTCGATTCATTCCTTTGATGCCCTCGTGCACGTTGTTTACATATTCCGCTTCCGAGGAACACAGAGCTGTGAACCTTATTTTGTTGAACCTTATTTTGCTTAACACTAGAACTACCAAGCCGCCTGCTTTCGACAGTACCCCACTAGAACTACCAAGCCGCCTGCTTTCGACAGTGTCCCAACTAGACTCTTGGTCTCTTGGCAGGTGTGATAAGCCCTTCTTACCTCCAGTGTTATGTAAATGAGGCGTGTGTCAGCTGTGGGTGGTTGCTGTTGACACACCTTTCAATACACACCTTTGGCTGCCTCATGAGACTGCAACCTCTCTTGGCAGAAGTCTGCTCAACTCAGGACCATGTTTGAGATTTGATTTGTGGAAGGTTGAAATAATGTGAAATTGACACAAACATAATATTTGAATTATAGTGGCATATTGATTATTCAAAATGGCTCTGATTTTTTAACCTTATTTTAAGTAGTTAAAACTGTCAATAGGTATAGGTAATGATATTTTTACATACATTTATACAAAAAACCCTCAGCTACTTGAAATAGAATAATATTCTTGAGCAATTTTAACTTATCAAGATGGTACTTTTTGCAGTGTGTCTCTTTCAAAAACACAACAGCCATAACTGGCAAACAAAAATATAAAATTTACTTTTCTCTCCCTACTCTCTTTTTTTGGCCTACCTCCACCCCCCCCACACCTTCTTTGGAGGACAACTTTATTTTTATGTAAGGATCAGAAAACAATTATGTACCACCACCATCACCACACAGAGAGTAGCCTGTTCAGCCATACCAGTGTTATGAAAATGAGGCCATTACATTGATTCTAAATGTAGGAGTACTGTTTGTGTGTTTGTATGGGGAGGGGTGGAGGTGGGAATATGCAGGTCCAGAAGAAATGTTCCTCTGGAAGAAGGTGAAGGTGAATTGGTGAAGCCACCCCCCACCCCCCAAAAAAGTCAACATTACCAGAAATTTATATTCAAGTTAGCTTTATTGGTATATAGGTGTATATATAAATACACCTATGAATATTCTGCACACACCTGGCACTGCCACATCATCTTCTTTCTGCACTTGCCACATGTGAACCTATCACAAGACACACAACGATTAGTGGCACGGTTACTTTTGCAACAACACTTGACCTGGCACCATGCCCTTTTCCCTGTGTCAGGTGTGGGTGGTTGCTGCTGCTGAGCCTTTTCCTTGGCCACCTCCTTGGCTGCCACATGAGCCTGTGCAAGCTCTTCTGTAAGATTGACCAAAAACTCTGACCGTCTCTCCTTTACCCCAGTGCATGCTTGAAAAAGCACATAGGCATTCAGTGCTGCAATGTCAATCATATTATAAAACACAGCGACTGGCCAACGCCGTGTTCCGCAACGCACAGTGTACTTTCGTACATCTGGTCCATTATATCCACACCACATTTTAGGGAGTTGTAGTCAGTGATTGTGTGTTCCCAGTCTCCACCGTACTGTGCATGGTACTGAGGATGCAGACAGTCTTTCTACGTTTGGGTGTGTAAACGGTCAGTGTGGCAACAGAGGTTGAAAACACCTGTGTGCTGAATTCCTCATGGACCAAAGTCTTTTTGGCAGAGTCTGGAAGCTCACGACGAATCCTGTTTACTTTGCCAAGGAGGGTGGTCTTCCGGCCCAGCAATCGTTTTGCTAGTGACAGTGAGGTGAAAAAATTGTCTGTGGTAACAGTTCTTCCTTTGTCCATAAATGGTTCCATGAGCTTCATCACCACATTTTCTGACAGTCTTTCCCCTGTGGGACGACTGGAGTCTTTACCAAGGTATGGGATGATGTTGGATACGTACTTGGTTTTCAGGTCACATGCCACCCAGAACTTTATCCCAAACTTGTCTGGTTTTGTGGCTATATACTGAAGAAAACAGCAATGGGTCTTGGATGGGAAAAGTTGCTCATCTATGGTGATCTATGGTTGCTCATCTATCTATACAGGACAGGATAGAAATGAGGGGGAGAGAAAAGTAATTTTTTAACCTTATTTTCAGTAGTTTTTAGCACTTTGAGTTGCATGAATGTATGAAAGGTGCTATAGAAATAAAGATTATTATTATTTTTTTTATTATAAAAAGGGAAGGGCAGAAAAAAACACAGCTCAAATGACCACTGCAATGGTTCACCAACTGCTGCTACATTGGACATCCATATTCACCCAAACACATATACACCCACACACACCCTCACACACATACACCCACAAACCTTATTTTCAGTAGTTTTTAGCACATGCATGTATGTATGAAAGGTGCTATAGAAATAAAGATTACTTATATTATAAAAAGGGAAGGGCAGAAAAAACACAGCTCAAATGACCACTGCAATGGGTCACCAACTGCTGCTACATTGGACATCCATATTCACCCACACACACATACACCTTTACACACATACACCCACACACCTTCATCCCAACATAAATTTACTCATATATTTACCCACACAGACAATCTCCCCAAGGGGAGGCCAGAGTTTTTTCTTCTCTATCTGAGTCAGTGAACACATCCAGCAGAACAATGAACTGATGGCTCACACCATCACCCCCCCCCCCCCTCCACCCACTCCCCGTCTACCTATAATGGCTGCATGTGCATAACAAAGGGTGGCCTAATGGGATGCAAATGTCCCCAGAACTGCCCCCTGGTGGAGGCCAGGTAGAAAAGTTTGGAATTAAAATGGTGGTAGTCCTAGTGTTAAGAAGTTATCTAGTTCAGATGTTATTGTTTATTGCGCTTCTAAAGCTGTACTGTCGTCTCAATTTTTATTTTCTTTTTTTATAATTGTAGTTAATTAGGAGAGGAAACTAATTTTTTATTTTTTTTTGGGGGGGGGGGGGGGGGGAATGGGAGCGGGCCCAGGTATAATGGTCACGGTTCGCTACTGTTGTATACTCACCAGTTCATCTGTGCATTGCTTCAGGTTTCATTGAACATTTGATTTGGGTTAAAAATATTCACTTTAATTTTCAAACTGAACATACAGAGGACAGAGCTCAGTGATTACAAGATTACTATGGATTATCTAAAGGAAGCGGTCACCCTGTGGTTTATACACACCATAACACATGAATACTATGATCTACCTCAGATAAATGCTATTTTATATAGCCCCATTTTGCTTCATTAAGATCTTTTGAGAACTAAGAAAATCATGTGCATGTGGTCATGGCAATTCACTGTTTGCCTTTTTATTTTAACAGACTTTAACTGTAATAGTGTTTTTTCTTCAGGAGTGGTTTTTGAACAGAGCTGTAACTGAATTATCTCACTGTGGTTAACGAGCACAGTAATACACAGCTGTGTCTTCAGTCTGCAGATTCAGCCCTTGTAAGTTTATGGTGCTGCTGGAAGAGTCTCTGGAAACTTGAAACCTGCTTTTCAGTTTATCACTATAGTGGGTGCTACCACTACCACATATCCGTCCAACCCACTCTAGAGCTTTTCCTGCAGGCTGCCGGATCCAGTTTGTGCAGTAGCTGGTATCAGTGACTGAATACCCAGACACTTTACAGGTGAGTGTCATTGATTGTCCAGGACTGACAACAATGGATCCAGGCTGTGTTAACTCGATGCTGTTAATACCTGTTAAAAATGTAGATTATTTTAATATTTCAAAGGCAAATGTCTATTTAAAGTGAACATGTAATAAAGACTCATTACATGTAGTAATCTAATAACAGATAATCTATTCATGTAAAGACTGATAGAGACTCACAGCTTACAGTGGCCATCAGCAACAGCAGGAGTGTATGGAGCATGATGTGTGTGGACGCTGAACAAGTAGACGCTGTCTTCACCTCCAACTGCTTCATTAAGGGGGGAACAGCAGGTCATTTGCATTGAGAATCACCTGATACAAATCTGCTGCTCTCTGGAGGTCTTCAGGATGTACTTAGTCATGTAAGTTTTTAACTTGCAAATATTTTTATTTCGTCGAAAGAACATAAAACCTGAGCAGACATTTTTACGACATGTACTGCTGTGTTCTGTGTTCTTCTAAATGCACAGATGACAATTTGTATTTTCTATTTTAATAGAATAGAAATAAAATAGAAAAATATAATGTATATATAATAATAAATAGAACTTACAATAGTTTGTTAAATTATTTACTGTTTATACTGAAAGTTTAGAATTTTCTGTTTTTCACTGTAGCATGAAGCTGAAAACAGTTTTCCATAAACATTTTTGTAAATTTTACAAGATATTTGCAATGTAATAATAATTTAGTCACATTTTTTATATGTAGTACACATTGATTCTGTGAACCTCCCTACTACAGATGAACATGTCAAACTTGGCAAGTGTGACGGTACTGCGGGCCCCCTACTGGTCGCCTCTGTCTACAGCAGCAGTTGTCTTGTTGTTGTTGTTATTGTGTTCGTCCCTCAGGTGGGCGGAGCCCGTGATCCGTCTCACCTGAGGGTTGTTTATTCATCTATATATGTCTTGTCTTTGTACCAGTTGACCGCTGGTCATTATATCCTTCATTTGTATCATGTCATGGGTCTTTGGTTTGTGCACTTTATTCATTTAAACGTCCTTTTCCCCTGAGACTTTGCGTGATCGCTTCCATTTTATTTTGCACTCCCTGCCCGTCACAGCAAGATTGCTACTGGGCATTTTATTTTGCATTTCTGATCACATAATGATGTTTGGACAGTGAATCTTTCTCATTTATGCTCCCATCATAAAAAATGCTGTTTATCCACTCCAAAGCTTTTCCTGCAGGTTGTTGAATCCAGCCTGTTCCATGGTGACTGCTGCCATCAGTGATAGAAGCTCCAGTCACTCTACAGGTGATGGTTAAAGGATCTCCTGGTTTTACAGCTACTGAGTCTGACTGAATGAGTTCAGTAGCACAGAACACATCTGTAGAAAGACAGAAGACAAGGTTCATATAGTTAATCTGGGGGTTCAGATGAACTACGAACCCTTGAGTTCAAACACTCACAGGAGGCAGCAGCCAACAGCAGCAGTGGAGCTGAAACAAACATGTTTTCAGTTGAAGCAGGACTGAAGGGAGTTGTTCTCCTCTACAGGCACATCAGAGATGGTCAGAACATTGTGATCCTACTATTATTATGATTAGATGGGGATTTGCATATATTTGCATTGTAGGATAGGCACTCTGTGCTACTACTGTATTAAACAGATGCTATAATACACAGCAGACTTGCTCAAATTATACAAAATATATTAGATATATATTAGCTATATTAGCTGTATTAGTAAATGTACCTTGGGCTCTTTAATGGGTTGCCGAAGATTATTTCCATTTTGTGAGTTTGATTGATTAGTATGTTCTGATCTTTATTAGGAGAACTGATCTCCTATCAGTTATGGTATGTTTAGGATTTTCATGAAACTACACAGTCCCCCCATCCTGACTAAACTGCAGTGCTACAACTGTGGAAATCAGAACTGTTATTTTTATTACAAAAAGAGAACAAAAGAACAATATAATGAATTCAAGTGTAAGGTGTGAGTTCATTCTTTACTTCATAATTGAAAATTATTGTTTCTTGGTAGTTAAATCTTGACAAAGTGAGATTAATATGTCAAATTTCAGAACATTTCAAGTCACGGGTGTTTTGCGCAACTTAACATGGAAAAGAGTGATATTTTACTGACTGAGATTACTAAACTTTCATCTACACTGTAAATGGATGAGGAGTTTTTGTACAGTTTTCCCTCTGCTCTCTCTCACAGTGAGTCTCTAGCACAGTAATACACAGCAGAGTCTTCTGACTTCACTTGACTCATATGCAGGTAGAAATTCGAGCTGTCCTTAGATGCTGTGAACCTGGCCTGTACTGTCTGGGCTGTGCTCTTGTAAGAATCAGAGTGATAGTAAATTATCCATTCAAGTCCTTTTCCAGGACCCTGACGGATCCAGTGCATCCAAGTGCCCCCCAAACTGAATCCACTGCAGGCACAGGTCAGTTTGTGGGATCCACCTGGAGTGACTAGTACTGACGTCTCAGACTGTGTGAGGATGACCTGAGAGTGAACACCTAAACAGACAGACAGAATTCATAATCAATTGTATCTTTAGATTTTATTACTGCAACAGATGAAACACTCACATGTAACAGCCAGCACCAGCAGCACTGTAGATGTAACAAACATGGTTGGTTTAGAGTTGGATGTTTGAATGGAAAACTACCTGGAGATCCTCTTCAAACTTTCTACCTGTTCCTCTAAATATAGGAGAGGTTCAATGAGAAATTTGCATAACAAGTCATTGACATGACCCGTCACAGCAGGGATGTTGGTTATATTTCAGTGAGGGGCGCACCCTAGTGGTGGTATATGAGTGCAGCATGAGTAAAGATCACCTTTAGAATGGTTAGTTAAACGGCTGGATATATCCTAAATATTATCAACTCAGTAAACTGAAAGGAAAAGTTATTCTGCTGTGATACTAATATTTCATAAATTGGATATATACTAAGATACCAAGATCCTGTAAAAACCCTCCGTGATAATTGATGTCTATAAAAATATAAGTAATAGTTGACCTATTGTCCTACCCACTGCTACTAACGGCTCAGACTGTGTGAGGACAGTCTGGCTCAGGACTCCTAAACAAACATCACAGATCAAGTCCTCACTGAAAGAAATTAAAGTCTGTCCACAGTATCAGTGTAAAGGTGAGGACCATGATTTGTGTAGAATAGAGAAGAAACAGTATAGAACTGCATCCACAAGCATGTATTGGATAAATGTTGTTGCCTTGGACTTGTGTCACAAACAAACCTGAATGAGACCTTGCAGGAGATGAACAGACTCTGGCCTGGAGACACTGTCATGTGAGCAGGCTGAGTAAGTTCTTCAGTTCTTCATACAAGGTAAGAAAGACAGGGCTTGTAGAGGGGCTCATCTACACAACAAGATGTATGTTTGAGAACAATTGTAGGCAGCCATTGTTTACAAAACACAAGAACACAGTGTTTACATAAATACATCCTCACAAAGTCTCTCACTTTTTCACGTTTGTTCATTTCTTTAATGAAAGGAGACATTCATGGATCTTCTGGGTTTCTGCATCCCATTAACTGGCCTAAGCCAACATTTTTATTACCAATGTAATACTGTAACTGTAAAATATACTTCAGTTGCTCCAAATGTTCGTGATCAGTACTGCAGCACACACCAAGAAATTAAAGTTTGGGTTGTAGGATAGATTTTGATGTAATGAAAAAGCATCATATGAGTGATGAATATACCAGTGGTCAACTGGGAACGGCAATCCGTGACAATAGTAAGTACAAGCAAGGAGTAAAGATGACCTAGTTTTTACACTAGACATAGTTTTTACACTGGACAGTTTTTACACTGGTTATTATCTTGTGCCAGTGGGCTCAGACCAACCCCCTTATCTCACCAGCCCAAGTGGCACAAATGGTGTGTGTGACTCTCACTTTCTCTGCCTTATGGACATCTGCCTTCACTGTTGCTCTGGTCTTCTTCTCTTCTCCTGCTCATTTACTGACTACTCTCTCATTTCTGTCATGAGGGCATTTTTGTGTAATATTTTACAGTTCATGTTAACTACATTAATGCTTATGTGTTAAACGTGTGAAATAATTATTTTGTCTCGTAAAAGTACATGTGAATTACAACCTTGTTTTTTCATCCTTGTATCATGCTAGGTAGATCAAGCTTGTAAAATAATTTTTTAGTGATTTACTGGTGTGGACTGCTGTGTCATGAATGAGGCTTTTAAAGAGTTGGTGATGTTTGTTATAATAGTCCACAGGTGGCAGGGGTGTGGCCAGTGGAGGTCAGAGTGTGGGCCTTATGCCTTATGACATATGCACATGTGGGTGGATTTTTGTACAGGCTTCTTGGAACTTTGTGTTGTAGTGTATTGCGAGCACAGTAATAGACAGCTGTGTCCTCCGTCTCAAAGTTTTGGCCATGTAAGATCACAGAGTTGCTGGAGGTGTCTGAAGAGAAACTGATCTTGGTCTTTAGTGAGCTTATGGCCCCAGTGTCTCTAGAGCAAAACCAGCCAATCCATTCCATTGCTTGTCCTGATGAGTGTCATATCCAGTTAGTACAATAACCCGTGGCTGAGTAACCTGTAATCTTACAGGGAATTGAAAATGATTCCCCTGGTTTAACAGCCATGGCAGCAGGTTGTACCAGTTCAATACTTTCAATTCCTGTGAACAAAAACAACCACAATCAGACATTAAATTTCTCCAAATATTGTGAATGGGTAGCAGTTTCCAGGCAGTGCCTTACAACACTTACTAGATGTAGCTGATACCAGCAGCAGGAGACATGCTGAAATCATGGCTTGAACTCAGTCTGATCTCATTGGAGACCTCCTGTTTGTTTCTTTTTACAGTCTCAAAAGCCCCTTTTATTGGATGCTTAGATTTGCATGTACATGTACCTTGGATTTACAAAGTTATAGTATACCAACAGTTATTAGGCCTCATTCATCCTTTGCATAAATTTCTTTTGCTTTGTCTATTCATGCAAGTAATTAAGATGAATATGCACTGTGACATGTGTATAACTCACGTATATGGACACGTGCATTATTTGCATGGCTTTAACCTACAGAATGAAGACGTACTGGGTATGTCTGCTTCCTTAAGTAACTAAATAACTCAAGGAAGGTACTGTGTTAGATCTTAGTGCAGCTTTTGATACTGTAGATCACAACATTTTGCTGGATAGACTAAAACACGGTAGGTATTAAAGGAGTTGCACTCTCCTGGTTTAGATCTTATTTGACAGACCGCCTCCAATGTGTAAGTGTTAATAATAAAACCTCTAAATCTGTGCAGGTTAAATACGGTGTCCCACAAGGAACGGTCCTAGGACCACGTTTCTTTCTCCTTCGTTCGTGGTCATGTCTCGTCGTAAGTGTTTGTCTGCGTGGTGTTTGTGTGAAGAGTTCCGCCTTGCTTATGTGTTGTGTGTGTGGCACGGCGAGGACCAGGGCAGTCTTCCCTGGGAAAACTCTTCATGTTGTGTGGGTGTTGAAAGTGTGTACAGGTGAACGGGCGTATGGATAAGTTTGCGTGCTCGTTGTGTTAAATGTTAAATGTTTTGTGTGTGACGTGGGTGCCGCTCCTCACTGTCGCCTCGCTCCCCGTTTTGTTTTGTGTTTCATGTGGGGAGCGACTGCGAACATGAGTGGCACGTCACTGTTGTGTGTAAGCAGAGCGCGCATTGGTGGGTCCCGTCTGTTCGTTATTTGTAGACCGTTTTTTTTTTATTTGTCTAGTCTATGCGTGTTCGTTTTGTCCTAGCGTGTTTGTGACTTGTTACGTGTTAAATTATAACATTTATGTCACGTTGAGGACCCCGGCCCCTCCCTTTTGGGCGTGTGTATACGTAGTCCACGTGCTTTGTCTGCGTCAGTGTATATTCGTGGTTGGGTTATGGGTTGGTTATGTCGTGTGCATTTTATTTGGCAGTTGAGCACAGTGTAGAAGTTGAGGCACATATACTGTGTTGTGTGCCATGTTTTGTGAGAACATCTTATATCTAATGTTTTTGTACATGTTGTTGATGTTTTCTAAGCACTGTGGATGTCGAGCACAGTAATACACAGCTGTGTCTTCAGTCTGCATATTTTGCCCTTGAAGGGTTATTGTGTTGCTGGAGGTGTCTCGAGACACAACAAACTTATTTTTCAGTGAATCTTTCTTATATATACTTCCTTCATAAAAAATGCTGTTTATCCACTCCAAAGCTTTTCCTGCAGGTTGTCGAATCCAGGCTGTTCCATGGTGACTGCTGCTAACAGTGATAGAAGCTCCAGTCACTCTACAGGTGATGGTTAAAGGATCTCCTGGTTTTACAGCCACTGAGTCTGACTGGATGAGTTCAGTAGCACAGAACACATCTGTAGAAAGACAGAAGACAAGGTTCAAATGGTTAATCTGGGGGTTCAGATGAACTACGAACCCTTGAGTCCAAACACTCACAGGAGGCAGCAGCCAACAGCAGCAGTGGAGCTGAAACAAACATGTTTTCAGTTGAAGCAGGACTGAAGGGAGTTGTTCTCCTCTACAGGCACACCAGGGATGGTCAGGACATTGTGATCCTACTATTATTATGATTAGATGGGGATTTGCATATATTTGCATTGTGGGATGGACTCTCTTTGCTGCTACTAAACATATGCTATAAATATAGTTGACTTGTTTGACTAACACAAAATATATTAGATTGTAACGTATTGACCAGACAGAGAGGGATCCAACTGCGGAAGTTTACAGCTTTTATTTAAATGAATCACGTGTACAGAAAATGGCACATGAATCACTAGCACTAGGAGTAATAGCGATAGCGTTTTCTTGGGGTGATCGGGACGTTCCAGGGAGAGCAGAATCCAGGAGGTACAGGAGAGCTGGGCAGCTAACGAGGTCTGAGGAGAAAGCAAGGGTCAGAACACAGGAGATCAAACAGGCAATGGAAACGCTCGGTATGCTGCATGGGAACGGCAATACTTTGCGACTAGGGAGTGGTGGGAAGGTGTATAGTATGATAAAAAAGGGGCGTGGTGATTAGTGGCAGGTGAGGCTGGGAGGGACAGATCAGGTGGCATTCCTTACATAGAAAAAATTATATTGAAATGATAGTTTTGCTCTTCCTTTGGGGAACCTTTTCTTATAAGGCCCCCCAACTTTGGAATAACCTTCCAGAATGTGTCCGGGACTCTGACACAGTCTCAATCTTTAGGTCTAGGTTGAAAACCTACTTATTTAGTTTAAGTCAAATCAAATCAAATATATTTGTATAGCGCTTTTCACAACACATGTTGTCACAAAGCGCTTTACAGGATTTACAAGGTTAACAATACTATGGGTCCAAATCCCTAATGAGCAAGCCAAGGCGACAGTGGTGAGGAAAAACTCCCTATAGGAAGAAACCTTGGGAGGTCCAAGACTCAAAAGGGAACCCATCCTCCATTGGGCGGCCCGTTAACACACAAATTACACAAAAACAAATTATACAGATGAATACACAAGTCACAAATAAATCACACAATCAGACTTAAGTATAAGGTAACTAGAATGAAAGTTCTGGGTGTTGATATTGTCAATGTAGATGTCTTGTGATGAACGCCAGGTTTTCATTCCGTGTCTGAGTGATGATACTGGTATTGTAGGCTCCGACTGCAGTGTTACTCCCCAGGTGAACCTCGGAGAAGAAAGATATGTGATGTGGTAAATATGTAACAGATTATTCAAAGACCAAACTAGTTTAGCGTTTGATAACTAATGTGCCCCCTTAGATAAAGGTACAGAGCCATGCGTTAATGGGCGAAGGGTTTTATGGTAGACTGGGGCGCTGGTGCTGTCATCCTGTCACTGCACGTGGTCACTCAAGTTTGTTGACAGTGCAGTGGATGAATGCCAATGTCTCAGAATGCCCCCAAGTCTATGTTACCTTCTGGGTCTGCCTTTTTAAGCTAGGCTGTAATAATTTAGTTTAATGAAGGAGTTGCTGCCACACTCCAGAAATGTTTAAAATTTCATCTGTCCCGCATATGAACTCATACAGAGCTAATTTTCCCTGTTTTATTTTCTCCACATGGCTGCCCTCCTACTCGAAGCACACCGAGATGAGGAAAGACGAGCCTTTCCAGAGATCCATCCTGGGCCGGCCACCTCCTGCCTAATCATATATGATGGAGGATCAAACCAACTGCCCTTACTAACCAGTGTGGATGAAGGATAAACCCACTACACTGGCCTCTCTCTCCGCCCTGAATTCTCCTCTGCTATGCATAACACTACCAACTATCAAGACGTTTAGGACTGAACAGGAATTACATAAAGAACTTATGTATATAAATACACACCAAGATGGAATTTATTTATCCCTCACGTCTTTTCTTTGTTTTTCTCTCTTTAAATCGTTGTCATGGTGACCGGCATCGGCCAGAGGAGGATGGGTTCCCCCCCTGAGTCTTGGTTCCTCTCAAGGTTTCTTCCTCGTGCCCTTAGGGAGTTTTTCCTTGCCACTATCGCCCTTGTCTTACTCACTGGGGGCTAGGACTCGGACACTTGTACAGCTGCTTTGTGACAACAACTGTTGTAAAAAGCGCTATATAAATAAAATTTGATTGAGTGATTCATTGATCTCCTGGCAGTTATGTTATCTTAAAGAGTTTCCTGAAACTGCACTGTCCCACTGTCCTGCCTAAACTGAAGTTTTACAACTGTAATAATCAAGAGCTGTTGTTTTTAATAACAAAGAGAGAAGAAAAGAACAATATAATGGCATTCAAGTGTAAGGAATGAGTTCACCCTGTAACGTCGGTGGTAGGGACGCACACACCGCGTTAGAGAGAGCGAGAGAGAGGTGGAACCAAGTGCCACAAAAAATAACAGAACTAAAAGGAGCGCCTGAATAATCGCGGACTGCTCAACGCGTAAAAAGAAATAAGGCAAAAACAAGGACGTCAGGGGAAGGAGCTGACTAATAGCAAAAAGGCTATTCAAACAAAAAACCCTTCCCATACAAACAGCAACAGGATAGGAAGATAAACAGGTTGGGGAAAACTTGAGGAAGGTCAGTAAGCGACGCAGGAGAGGACTCGAAAAAGACAGAGAAAAACAGACAGGAGAGATAGGTGACGGGACACCTACAGAGGCCAACGCTGCAACAGAGAAAGACAAGAGAGGCTGAGAGCGTAACGGCATAACCACAACGAATCAGCAATGATCCGTCTCCACTGGCTTCCTTAAGAAGCCATGGCAACAGGTGAGACGGATCATTGCTGATTGCGTTGCCGGAGTCTAGGACTGGCTCGGGTGCCCCTTGTGGATGTAGATGGCACGGCATCCGAGCCAGCCCTGACAGACTGGAGTCTAGGACTGGCTCGGGTGCCCCTTGTGGATGTAGATGGCACGGCATCCGAGCCAGCCCTGACACACCCTTTACTTCATAATTGAAATATAATGTTTCTTGTTAGTTAAATCTTGACAAAGTGAGATTAATGTATCCAATTTCACACAATGTCATGTCAATGGAATTTTCCACATCATAACATGAAAAAGAGTGTGATTTTTTACTGTGAGATCACATAGCTTTTATCTACACTGTAAATGGATGAGGAGTTTTTGTACAGCTTTCTCTCTGCTCTCTCTCACAGTGAGTCTCTAGCACAGTAATACACAGCAGAGTCTTCTGACTTCACTTGACTCATATGCAGGTAGAAATTCAAGAGCTAGAATAATAGTAGATGATCCATTCGAGTCCTTTTCCAGGAGCCTGACGGATCCAGTGCATGTTAGTGCTCCCCACACTGAATCCACTGCAGGCACAGGTCAGTTTGTGGGATCCACCTGGAGTGACTATTACTGACGTCTCAGACTGTGTGAGGATGACCTGAGAGTGAACACCTAAACAGACAGATAGAATTCATAATCAATTGTATCTTTAGATTTTATTACTGCAACAGATGAAAGACTCACATGTAACTGCCAGCACCAGCAGCACTGTAGATGTAACAAACATGGTTGGTTTAGAGTTGGATGTTTGAATGGAAAACTACCTGGAGATCCTCTTCAAACTTTCTACCTGTTCCTCTAAATATAGGAAAGAGGTTCAATGAGAAATTTGCATAACAAGTCATTGACATGACCCATCACAGCAGGGATGTTGGGTATATTTCAGTGAGGGGCGCACCCTAGTGGTGGTATATGAGTGCAGCATGAGTAAAGATCACCTTTAGAATGTTTAGTTTTACTGCTGGAGATATCCTGAATATTATCAACTCAGAAACCTGCAAGGAAAAGTTATTCTGCTGTGATACTAATATTTCATAAATTGAATTATACTAAGATACCAAGATCCTGCCCTTTGTTGCATGAGCTGTGTTTTTATGTCTGTAAAGTGATAATTGACCTATTCCACCAGAGTCTGATACATTCAGTGCATGTTAGTGTCTCCACACTGAACCCACTGCAGTCACAGGTCAATTTGTGGGTTGCAGTTGGAGTAACTGCCATACCTGTCAAGTCTCCCGTTGTGGCCGGAAAACTACTGGATTTTACCACTCTTTCCCATCGTCCTCCCGTAATTAACATTTTCCCATAAATGTCCCATATAATAATTTTTTAAAAGCATTCAATTGCCTCTCCAAAAAGAATAATGTTGCTAGCCGCGTGAGAATGGCAACCTGCAGTAGCCCGAGTGTCAGTTCTCGAGAGATTAGTGCTGACAGCGGGAACAACAAAACCGAAAAAGAAATCAGAGATGGATGAATGTAACAAGAGAGAAGGCGTTCCTACCAAAAAAAGTGAAGACTTTAAAATGTAAGGGGTCCTGGACTTTGGTTGGGCTGGTGGGAATGTTCGCAGCAACCAGCGGAAATATTCTTTATTTTAAAATCAACAGTATATGAGTATGAGACATGCTGAAATCATGGCTTGAACACAGTCTGGTTTCATGGGAGACCTCCTGTTTGTTTCTTCTTACAGTCTCAAAACCCCTTTTATTGAGTGCTTACATGTGCATGTACAGAGGTACAGTATGCATGTACATGTACTTTGTTTAACACCCAGTGGTCAGGCTGTGAATTAGGATCCATGTGCAGTGTGTGCAAGCAGAGGCTTTTTAATGATAGTAGGACACAACATACAGGCAACAGTGAGGGGAGAGACAGGCTAATGGAAGACGGGACTCCAACAGCGAGGGGAGAGACAGGCTAAGGGAAGACAGGACTCCAACAGTGAGGGGAGAGACAGGCTAAGGGAAGACAGGACTCCAACAGCGAGGGGAGAGACAGGCTAAGGGAAGACAGGACTCCAACAGTGAGGGGAGAGACAGGCTAAGGGAAGACAGGACTCCAACAGCGAGGGGAGAGACAGGCTAAGGGAAGACAGGACTACAACAGCGAGGGGAGAGACAGGCTAAGGGAAGACAGGACTCCAACAGCGAGGGGAGAGACAGGCTAAGGGAAGACAGGACTCCAACAGCGAGGGGAGAGACAGGCTAATGGAAGACGGGACTCCAACAGCGAGGGGAGAGACAGGCTAAGGGAAGACAGGACTCCAAAAGTGAGGGGAGAGACAGGCTAATGGAAGACGGGACTCCAACAGCGAGGGGAGAGACAGGCTAAGGGAAGACAGGACTCCAACAGCGAGGGGAGAGACAGGCTAAGGGAAGACAAGACTACAACAGCGAGGGGAGAGACAGGCTAAGGGAAGACAGGACTCCAACAGCGAGGGGAGAGACAGGCTAATGGAAGACAGGACTCCAACAGTGAGGGGAGAGACAGGCTAAGGGAGGACAGGACTCCAACAGCGAGGGGAGAGACAGGCTAAGGGAAGACAGGACTCCAACAGCGAGGGGAGAGACAGGCTAAGGGAAGACAGGACTCCAACAGTGAGGGGAGAGACAGGCTAAGGGAAGGCAGGACTCCAACTGCGAGGGGAGAGACAGGCTAAGGGAAGACAGGACTCCAACAGCGAGGGGAGAGACAGGCTAAGGGAAGACAGGACTCCAACAGTGAGGGGAGAGACAGGCTAAGGGAAGACAGGACTCCAACAGTGAGGGGAGAGACAGGCTAAGGGAAGACAGGACTCCAACAGCGAGGGGAGAGACAGGCTACGGGAAGACAGGACTACAACAGCAAGGGGAGAGACAGGCTAAGGGAAGACAGGACTCCAACAGTGAGGGGAGAGACAGGCTAATGGAAGACAGGACTCCAACAGTGAGGGAAGAGACAGGCAATGGAAGACAGGACTCCAACAGCGAGGGGAGAGATAGGCAATGGAAGACAGGACTCCAACAGTGAGGGGAGAGACAGGTTAAGGGAAGACAGGACTCCAACAGCGAGGGGAGAGACAGGCTAAAGCTGGGCATACACTGTACAATATTTTAAATCGTGTAGTCAGCTCCAGCTCAAACTGTACGACTAAATCGCAGTTTAATCGCAGAGAGTCGGCTCGTGGAGCTGCTTCAACAGTGCGATACTCTCACAAGGAGCGATTTGAATTTCAAACATGTTTGATATTCTTGCGACGCTGCGATTTCTGATCGGGAGTTGGTCATGAGGTGTGAATCGCCCCTCGTTTACCTGTGTAAACTATACGATGCACGACACGCAATTTAGCCGAAACTTGGCCCGATCGCAAAAATTGTCGCACGAGTGAAAAATTGGCAGAAAATGGGCCAAAAATCACACAATGTACGACACCAGGAAGACAACCAGAAAATTCACTAAGAATACACTCAGTAGTCACTCGTAAAGAGATGGCAATATTTCTCAAGGTTAGGCTGGAGGAGACAGGCTTAAGTACTAGTTCTAATTAACCTTAACAAAAAACAGCTGATTTCTTAAACTCTGGTGATTGCGACCTCTGGTGGCGGACGAAGGTAGTGACCTCAGATCTGACACTGGATTTACAAAGTTACAGTAGGCCAACATTTATTAGGCCTCATTCATGCATATTTGTCAAAACATCATTAAGATGAATATGCACTGTTACATGTGCCTGCCCCCACCTGTCTTAGTTTTGTTTCTCCATGTGCTAGTGTCTTTCCATGCCTGTCTGTCCCTCCTTCCAATCTATGTCTCCACCCTCTGATTCTGTTCCACCTGTACCTAGTCGGTTTCCCTAGATAGTTTGTGTATTTAAACCATATACTTTGCTTTATTCAGTCCTGTTTATTTTATTGATTGTTAGAGGCTGTTTGAATGCTGGTTAGTGTCACGTAGGGCAACGCCCCCTCTCGTAGCTGTCACTCTGGGTTCCCTCATGTCCGTGTTCCCTGCCTGTTTGTCCCGCCCTGCTCGTTGGTTTTGATGATTCCTCGTTTGTTACCACGCCCCTGTGTCATTGTTAGCACCTGTCCCTAGTTTAGTTCAGTGTATATTAGCCCCTGAGTCTCCCATATCCTTTGTCGGTTGTTTTGGATGTTTGGCTGTTTCGTTCTCTCGTGATTCATGTGCCCTGTTCCCAGTGTTATACTCTGTTGATTCATGCTCTGTTCGGTGTTATCCTGCCTGGTTTTGTTTCGTGTCTGTCTTGATCATGCCCCTGTATTTGTCTCACTTGGATGGCTCTCTGGTTATGACTCCTGCCTGTGACTTCGACAACGATTATGGAATGCCCTGTAATAAATCTCGCTCTTCTCAGCGTTTGTGTCCGTCTCCTCGCTCCGTGGCGCAAGCTACATTACAGTTAGTTTGATAAGTAAATTTTGTATCCCTCTGTTTATTGTTTGTCTATCCTGTGTGTTCGTTATATTCCTGTTCATGTTCTGTTTATTCATGGAGGTTTTCCTTCTGTTTGCAATATCATGAATATCCGTGTTGGCTATGAGACCCCGGCTTGTGACTCTGACTTCGGTTTTGAATTTTCGGTTTTTGGGTAATAAACCTCGCTCTACACATCAATCTATGAAGCCTTATGATGATGATGATGATTCATGGCCTTAACCTAAAGAATGAAGATGTACTGGGTATGTCTGCTTCCTTAAGTGATTAAATAAATTAAGGAAGGTTCACTGGGAAATGGAGCCCTAGTGTTTGTACAGATGCTCCACCAAATTCTATGACTCCTGTACCCAGTAATTCAAAGCCTTGTCCTCCCAAGTCTTTCCTCTCTTTGGTGATTGTGCCATCTAGTCTGTCCATGAAAAGATAAACCCAGCCAACCACTGGACCAATGAACTCTTTCTGATATTAATAAGAGGCCATTTTTTATTATTGTTGTTCTTTGTCCCCTAAAGTAGCCCTCAGAGAGCATCAACGTGATGTTTGAACATCCACTGAGGCGTTCAGCTGCATCTGTTCAGAAACCTCACCCACCCTCCAAACCTGCCAGCCGTGAGTGAGTGAGTTACTCACTGACTTGCACTTAGTCATACTGAAAATAAAAGGATATCCATAGTGTCACAGTTGTATTTGTATTTGCATAAAATCAGGCCCTAGATGTCATAAGTAATCAGAGTTATTCTGAGGGTATACTGCTAGACTGAATGGAGACATTTGAAGATCAAGATGTTTAGCAGTAGGTGATCAGGTCCATCAGATTGCAGTCTCCTGTTCCTGAAGAACAAGGTTCCAACCCAGCAACTACATTAATAAAAACTAAAATACCGTTTCCTGGAAGAATGATTACCGGGAAGTCATGCTTTACCTCCAACTTAAAAATAATGATTTGTTTGTCTTTTTCTTATTACAATTCTTCTTTTTTATGAGATCTAATTGGTCTATTTGGACCATGTTTGGCAATGATTCAGCATGGCTCATCAATGTAACATTAAACCAATAATCAGTGCAAATCAATGTTTTATTTTCTGATATAAGGTATAGATATTTAAAGTGTCATACTTTTGAAGTCATCTCATAAATGGTTTTAATTGTTAGCTAGAGTTGAATTGCAAGTTATTTTATTAAACTTGATCAAATAAACCAAATAATTAAGGGAGCATTTAATTCTAAGTGTGTATTTGACCTTAATGGTTAAGGCTGATGGTTTAACAGAGCATATGCAAATCTGTATATTTGCATCAGTATTTTGGTTCGTTGAACACAGGTGTTTCCCAAAAGTCGTGCATCAGCAATTCTGATTAATATTGTTATCAGTATGACTGTGGTGTTTCAGTGTGTTAAGAGAGCAGATATGATAGATTTGTGTTTCTGTGTGCTGCACAGAAACACAAGGAAGGGAGTGGAGGAGTACAGATGGTTCTATATTAAAAATAGATTTTAAGATTTCATATTATCGTCATTACCATTGTAATAGTGTTTGTGTAACAGTGGGTGCATAGCACTATGCAGACATTATATAAGAAGGGTTTATTCACAGTAGTAGTCAGACAGTCCAAAGGTCAAATCCAGATTATTGGCCACATCAGATCAGTCCAGAATCTGCAAATCCAAAAGAGATGAGAAACAAACCTGGTTGATCCACAGAGAGAATAAATCACAATACAAACACTCCATATGCTTCCTGCTAGATTTGACAATACTTTGTAATGAAGTGAAGTTCAGGTCCATAAGGAGGTGTGGGAATGATGACCAGGTGTGATTAATAATTAGGGGAGGATGATCTGGTCAGCCAGTGCTGGGGATTCTGGGAGTTGGAGTCTCTGGTGTTTTGCTTTATGACAGTTTGCGTTTTAATAAATTGAGCTTCACTATTGCAATTCCAGAAGTATTCCACATATTATAAATAGAACAGCATAACTGCATTTTATTTTTGAAAAAGGTTTTATATATAAGGGTAGTAAAATATTATGCAGCAGTTTTATTGGAACTATTTATTTATTTAATATTTATTTACTTTATCAGCTTGTAGGTCTAAGGTTGGTCCATCTGGCTAATTTGCATTAGTCATCCTCCAAATTTTCATTGATTCATATTTTCAAGCCTACATTATGTAACTGTACTCATATAAAACTATCTCAGAACCTAAGAAAGCAGCTCTTCAGTTTAAATGCAATGTGGTGATTTTTAATAGTATTACCAGTAGTGCTAGTAATATAATGCATGTATATCTGTATCTGTTTGTGCTCTGACATTTTGGCAGTTTGTGATACTGTGCTTCCTGAGCACAGTAATACACAGCTGTGTCCTGAGCACAGTAATACACAGCTGTGTCCTGAGCACAGTAATACACAGCCGTGTCCTGAGCACAGTAATACACAGCCGTGTCCTGAGCACAGTAATACACAGATGTGTCCTGAGCACAGTAATACACAGATGTGTCCTGAGCACAGTAATACACAGCTGTGTCCTGAGTCTGAAAGTTTCTGCCCAGTAAAGACAATGTGTTGCTGGAGGTTTCAAAATTTTCTTGGCAGATATTAATATAGTTAGATTTGCATATTTTGTTCTTTATTTCAATGTCAAGTTAAACACATTAGCATCTGTAATGGTTCCTCGGAAAATTGAGGAAAATTAGGGAAAATTAAGGAAAGGATAAAAGTATTAAAATATTCACCTGTGCCATGAATACAGTCATGTATTTACTCGTGCCTGGGATGGATTTGTACATTGATTCAGATGAATGGAGACCAACTGGATAGTGTGGAAGGTCATTCTTTGACCTTTATCAACTCACATATCGAGAAAAATCTGTCTTTATACAACAATATATTGGGATTTTTTTCCTGGTTCCTAACCAAAATGTAGGATTCATTTTTGTTACATATCAACATGTAAGAGCTGCTAGATTCTGACTGGTTTTCCTTTTATTAGCATGGTGATTATAGATATAAAGTATATGTTTCTATATTGTGGGGAAAAAACTCATATAATAGAATTCTCGTCTAATAGAATTTGATTTTTGAAGCTGTTGTGCTAATTTACCTTTTTTTCTTTTTTCTTGAAACTTAAACTGTGTTTTACGGTTAATCACTAGTGGTACTATCACCATGGTGTTCTCACTACTCTATTTTACGGTTAATCACTAGTGGTACTATCACCGTGGTGTTCTCACTACTCTGTTTTACGGTTAATCACTAGTGGTACTATCACCATGGTGTTCTCACTACTCTATTTTACGGTTAATCACTAGTGGTACTATCACCATGGTGTTCTCACTACTCTATTCCACTCACTCTACTGCCCTACAGAGCATGTGTAGTTACTGCTATTACTGAGTGAATGAAAAACACTGTGTTTCTCAGTCTCACTGACGGCCCAGGATTGACAATCATGAATTAAGTCTGAGTCAGAACAATTATTTTTGTTTGGTTTTTGGTTAAATTAAAAAAAATCTCCTAAACTGCCTGACAGGATGCAGCTGTTGGGGAGAATGTACTGGTAACATCATTGTGTCTTCTTGCTGATCACGTTTGTGAGTGAATACTGCCCCCTGCTGCCTTGTTGTATATTAACGTTGTAGTCCTGGGTCCAGGTACACACACACACAGCTGCTAACTAATCACATGTTGGCTTACACTGTATATTTTATTTGCTGTGGATCAGTCACACTTTGTGTTTGATAAACTCACTGATGTTTCCATCAGGGTGGGTGTTCAGATCATGTGCCTTATCGTTCCTGTCGTCTGACGCCTGCAACTTGGTTTTGTTACTCAGAACACGCCTACCCTGCCCATTTCATGCATCCACACTTTTACATACTGGATTATCTCAGATGCTTCTTTACATGGGCTGCATCCTGGATCTTGGCTGGTCTGATACACCCCTGCTTCCGTGGACCTAGCAATTAAACTTTACTTTGTCCTTCAGGTCTGCCTTTTCTAGTCATTGTTTGTCTAATGTCCTGCCACTGAGTGTCTAATGTCCTGCCATTTGAACCTCATCTGCTTCAGTGATGACCTTGTCCTCCATCTATACTTTCTCATCAGTTCATCCTTCCATACAGTATAGATTTCTTGAGTTTAAATAGCAGAAAACACATTTGGGCCTTGCAGGTGAGGTTGGATTCTGCTTTAGGATGGAAGGAGGGACTAATGAAGGAATAATAAAAAACTTAAGGAGTGTAGGGAAAACATGAGTATAAGAACATTAAAACTAAGGAGATTAGTGTTGTCTCTTTAATAATGAATGTGTAAGGCATGGCACACGTTATTGTGTCAGGAGATATTTAACAGGGAGAGTTTTTGTGAAGGCTTGTAGTTTGTTTGTTTCATTGTGGTTCACGCGCACAGTAATACACAGCTGTGTCTTCAGTCTGCAGATTCTGCCCTTGTAAGTTTATGGAGCTGCTGGAAGAGTCTCTGGAAACTTGAAACCTGCTTTTCAGTTTATCACTATAGAAGGTGCTACCACTACCACATATCTCTCCAACCCACTCCAGAGCTTTTCCTGCAGGCTGCCGGATCCAGCCTGTGCAGTAGCTGCTATCAGTGACTGAATACCCAGACACTTTACAGGTGAGTGTCATTGATTGTCCAGGACTGACAACCATGGATCCAGCTTGAATGAGTTCAACACAGTGAACACCTGTTGGAAATTGTTCAAAAGTGTTATAAAATAAAAAAATAAGAATATAACTACACAGCAGTATTTACTGTCTCATCCACAAACACTCACGGGTAATTGCTGCCACTAGCAGCAGCTGTAGACATGTAGTAAGCATGGTGTATGTTGAGATTGACATGGTGAAGCTGTTGGTCTTCAGGACTTCAGTAAATAGGAGAGGGAGGTGCATTTGCATAGAGCCTCTGATAAAATCAACTTGATGTTTTACATGTCAGCTATTTTAATCTACTTCTCATCTACTACTGTTTATTATGTTTATGTTGAAACTGTACTGTTGAAACTACTGTTTATTACTGTTGAATACCACATATTAGCAATATGCAATTTTATATTTGGATTAAATTATATAAAAATGATATATAATTGTGTAATTCTACTAGTGGGGGAATATTTTCCAAAACGTTGCAGATGAATTGGATCTGGGTACATAGTCAAGCTTCTGCAATAGACATGGAATGTGTTAGGAAATCATTATTAATGTCACAACGAGACAGTCCCACAGCATGAGAGACACACACACACACACACACACACACACAAACATGCTCACACAAACACACACACACACACACACACACACACACACAAACATGCTCACACAAACACACACGCACACACACACACTCACACACACACTCACACACACACACACACACACACACACACACACTCACACACACACACACACACACACACACACACACACACACACACACACACACACACACACACGTCTACCCCAGGCTGCTGTGGTGATATCTGATGACCAGAGCACTGACTGACTGCTGCTACTTCAACTGCTCATTTTCTTATGAAGCTTAAATCTCAGTATGGAGAATAAAGATTCTCTAAATATTCAATATCTCTCACTGACCCTACAGGATTAGGAGATCACATAAGGCACTGTAACTGCCAACTCTAAAGTTTTTCAGTTATAATGCTGAAAAAATGTAATGTAGATGATATTTTAGTCATTTAATCCTTTTTGTTTCTCCTTTTCTTGGGAGGGGACACAAGTTGGGGACTTCACGAGCTAATAAATCTGTTTTCTGTGGTTCATGATCCGAAGTTTTATTTACAGTTTTTGACGACTGCTAATGTGCGTTTGTCCAATCTATAGTCACATTTTCAAAACTCTAAACACATTGAACTCAACATCAGTCTTCAGTGGCTATACTATTAGTTTAATTCATGTTGTTATGGCACTGTCATTTTACATGTTTTTATAATGCTTAAAATTTCTATATACACAAGGTTATCCAATAACAAAATTCTGGATCATTTTTGCCTTATTTACAATTGCTCGCACACAGCATGTCAAAAATGAAAACCTACGGTTCAAAACCTTAAATACTGTATAAAATGCAAAGTTCTGCAAAAACAAAGGCAGCTGAAAAGCTATTACTGTAACACATATGTTTTGCACATATAGATCAATGAAATAAAATGAAGTACAGTAATGTACCGGGTCAGAGAGGAGCAAATATAACAATTTGTCCTGCAATCTCAAGTGCTGGTTTGGTCCTTCACAAATGCCAGATTGGTCCCTATAACAGAGACCTCCTTCTTTCGTTTTTGAATGAACTCTACCAACAACTGGTTCCAGAAGCAGAAAGGGAACAGGTGGGAGGAAACACGAGGACATTTGTGATGGGACTATGTAGCATTCTGTCATTCTCATGTCATCACAAACTGGTTTATAGACCATACAAGAGTGATGTCCCTTTTCCTCCCGCCCTACTCACCTTTCCTCAACCCCACTAAGGAACTTTTTTCAGTCTGGAGGTGGAAGGTGTATGATCATCGGCCCCATGACCAAATGTCCCTCCTGGATGCAATGGATCCCGGCTGCAGAGATATTTCAGCTGAAGACTGCCAGGGGTGAAAAAGCTTTTCTATCCCAGGTGCATGGCAAGGGCCAACATCAGATGTGATGAGGATGAAAACATGTGGCCAACTGCTGAAGACCACTTACATTACACATAACAAGTTCAGTTTTGTATTCTGTTTTTTCCCCCTTGTGTGGCTTTTTTTGTATGTGTGTATTTTTACACATATGGGACTATGGCTAATTATGTTTACAATTATGGTAATTTTTTTTTTGGGTTAGGCCACAATTTACAGTAATGTCCCTAATACAGTAAAATATACCCTTTACTGCAAAACTTACTGACTCCTTTTTTGTCTAATCTACATTCCATATAGTACCTAACAGTAAATATCACTCATTGTGTAGACAGTATGTTGCCCAAAATGCACACATTTGAAAAAAAAAGTCCAAATGAAGCGGATTACAGTAAAAATGAACTGAATAAGAAAACAACAGATGTTACTGTAAAATGTCTGTTGTTTGCTGGGAGAGGGTAAAATATTACATGTAATACTGTTTCTGTACTGCCATCAAGTTTTTTTACAGTGGTTGTGCAGTGATTGACTATGTTCATCTCGAATAGAGAATGTGTGCTAGTGTTAAGAATAATTGGATACTGAACCAGGTTTGCTGTGTTTTAAAAGAAGTTGGTGTATAAAGAGAAAACTTTGTTTGCGTTGTGAAATGCAGAGTTGTTATTTAGTTAAGAAAATGCGCTTTTGAAAACGATATTAACTATTTGGCTATTTGTGTGAGGTCAATGTGTTGCTGTGTTTAGAGTTTTGACAATGTATCACAAGTATTGGGAAACGCATGTTAGCAGTCGTCAAAAACTGTAAGTTTGATATGGAACCAAATATTTTCATTATGAGGAAGTGTTTGTGTATGACTTTACCACTGCCTTCTTTCACTGTGGGTATCTAGCACAGTAATACACAGCAGTGTCTTCACTCTTCAGATTGTTCATCTGTAAGTACAGCTGACTGCTGGAGTCGTCTCTGGAAATTGTGAATCTTCCTTGGACTGATTGGGAATAATAGATGGGACTACTAGATGTGCTGATGTATGCAATCCACTCTAGTCCTTTCCCAGGTGCCTGTCTGACCCAGCTCATAGGATAGCTACTGAATGTGAATCCAGAGCCTTTACAGGTCAGTTTATGAGAGTCTCCAGGTCTTTTTACCACAGCTTCAGACTGAGTCAGACTCTGACATAGAGAACCTGTGAAATAGAATAATCAGAGTTATGAGTTAAACTCTTTCTTGACTTTTTCCTTCTACTTAATGAACTCATTTCCATCCTGACACTTACGTGGTAGACGTGCCAGCATCAGCAGTAGGAGAGGTGAGAGATACATGGTGCAGACTGTAGCTGAACAGAATGGACCTCCTCTATATTCTCACTGACACACAGGTGGGTTATAGATGGGGAGGCTGATTTGCATATTGACACAATCAGAGGGTTTAGTGGAAACATGTCCAATGGGGAGTATTAGGAGTGATTAAAATACTACTGATTATTATGATTATGAGTTCTACTCATGTCTGTGATGGATTTGTACTTGTAGTCAGATGAAATGGAGATGAGGTGGACAGTGTGGAAGGTCATTCTTTGGCCTTTATCAACACACATAGCGAGAAACAACTTTAGACTGCTGTCTTTATGCAACGGTAGATCTGAGATTTTTCCTCATTTCTAACCAAAATGTGGGGTTCACTTTTGTTATATATTAAGATTCTGACAATTTTTTTTTCCATTATTAAGATAATCATGAAGTCATAATCATGAAGTCACCATAATAATTATATTATTTCAAGGCTGCTTTGACAGAACAGTCTTTGCTGCATTGACAAAAAGATCTTCCATCTGTTCTATGTAGTACTGGAAATATTATATAGTATAGTGATTATGGCTTTGACACAATTAGGTTAATTGTCAGATAATTTTCTTTCTTTTTTAGATTTTCAATCCAGGTTCCATTTTGGTTTCAGATTTCTCAGGAAACCAGAACAATTTCATATCAGCACTGAATCTCCAGAATCTGTGTGTGTGATTGTAAAAGTCAGTTCTGGAAGACAATTGGGGGCTTCAAGAAATGTTTGAGACACATTGAGAAGTGTTACATTTTATTTAGTGTACTATGGCACCATCTGCTGACCTTGGGAAAACAATCGTCCATGAGACGTTTTCGCACAGCTCACTCACGTTTCTCCCACTGTGGTGTCTGGCACAGTAATACACAGCTGTGTCGTGCTCTCTCAAATCATGTAGCAACAGCTCCACCATATTGTTGGAGTTGTCTCTCGTAATTTTTATACGTCCGTCAACAAGTTTGTCATATATAGTTTTGCTGGCATCATACCAGATAACTCCCATCCACTCCAGTCCTCTTCCAGGTCCTTGTCTGATCCAGTGCATGCCATAGCTCCCAAAGTCAAATCCAGATCCTTTACAGGAAAGACCCAGAGTTTCTCCTGCTTCTTTCAACACTGGATCAGTGGGAATAGACTCGAGACTTTGACATATAATACCTGCCACAAAACAACAAATGTCTTTGTCATCATATACACAGTGTGAGATCATCATTTCTAAATGAAGGAGTTGGAGAACTCACTGATGGTGTGGAGCAGCAGCAGTAATAGGGAGAGAGTGATATTCATGGTGAGTATTGATGAGACGCCCCTGCTGCGCTCAGCCCAGCAGCACATAAATACTGGATGAACACACAGCCCTCTGGATTTGCATGGTGATGTCGAGGTGTAAGGTCATTGTGTTGGAGAGAAGGTCAGTAGAGAATTAAAAAAACACAAACCCCCAAACTACTGAATTCCAATGCAAGCTACAACTGATATCAGTGCAGTTCACTGTTATTGATTATTAAAGGAGAATCAACATATTCATAATAGCATTGTTTTTAAATTATATTTTTCATTATATATTTAAATTATTATACCCTTCTGGAATGTTTAATTTCAGAATGCACATCTTGGCAATTTTAATGAAGTAAAAAGATCAAATTATTATAGTAAATGTGAGGACCATTAAATATAAAGATGATGTTTTTGTGACAGTACTGAGCAGCACTGAGTATTTCTATACTATACTATATAGCAATATGCAATTTTACATTTGGATTAAATTACACAAAATTATATTAAAATGATATATAATTGTGTAATTCTACTAGTGGGAGAATATATTTTTCAAAACGTTGCAGATGAATTGGATCTGGGTACATAGTCAAGCTTCTGCAGTAGACATGGAATGTGTTAGGAAATCATTATTAATGTCACAACGAGACAGTCCCACAGCATGAGACACACACACACTCACTCACATCCACATGCACACTCACATGCACACACACTGACTCACACACACACACACACGCACATTCACCCATACACGCACGCACACACACTCACATGCACACACACACGCACGCAACCACACACACACGCACATGCACACTCACACACGCACATGCACGCACACACTCACATGCACACACACACACTCACATGCAAGCACACACGCACATGCACACTCACCCACACACACATGCACGCACGCACACACACACACACTCGCATGCACGCACTCACACGCGCACACACACACGCACATACAGACACGCACGCACACACACTCACATGCACACGCACACACACTCACCCACACGCACACACACTCACCCGCACGCACACACACTCACATGCACACACACACTCACACACGCACACACACACACACTCACACACACACACTCACATGCACACTCACCCACACACGCACACACACTCACATGCACACACACACGCAAGCACACACACACACACTCACATGCACGCACACACTCACACTCACTCACACACACACACTCTCACACACACACACACATCCCAGGCTGCTGTGGTGATATCTGATGACCAGAGCACTGACTGACTGCTGCTGCTTCAACTGCTCATTTTCTTATGAAGCTTAAATCTCAGTATGGAGAATAAAGATTCTCTAAATATTCAATATCTCTCACTGACCCTACAGGATTAGGAGATCACATAAGGCACTCTAACTGCCAACTCTAAAGTTTTTCAGTTATAATGCTGAAACAATTTAATGTATATTATATTTTAGTCCTTTAGTCCTGTTTGTTTCTCCTTTTCTTGGGAGGGGACACAAGTTGGGGATTTGACGGGCTAATAAATTTGTGTTCTGCGGCTCAAAGGACTAAAATATAATATACATTAAAGGGGCAGTCATGGCCTGGTGGTAGGGAACTGGTCTCATGACCGGAGAGTCGTGGGTTCGATCCCCACCTGAGGCAATGATTGAGGTGCCCTTGAGCAAGGCACCTAACACCAACTGCTCCCCGGGCACCGGGATAGGGCTGCCCACCGCTCTGGGCACGTGTGATCCACAGCCCCCTAGTAATCAACTAGTGTGTGTGTTCTAACTGCACAGATGAGTTAAAAGCGGAGGACAAATTTTGATTGCGGTGTAAAAAATCACAATTGACAAAATATGGCACGTTTCATTGTCAGAGGTTTTATTTAGCAGTTTGTTTTGAAATATCCAAAGACTTGAAGCTTGATATGGAACCAAATATTTTCACCAGCTGATCGTATGAGGAAGTGTTTGTGTATGACTTTACCACTGCCTTCTTTCACTGTGGGTCTCTAGCACAGTAATACACAGCAGTGTCTTCACTCTTCAGATTGTTCATCTGTAAGAACAGCTGACTGCTGGAGTCGTCTCTGGAGATTGTGAATCTTCCTTGGACTGATTGGGAATAATAGATATGACTACTAGATGTGCTGATGTATGCAATCCACTCTAGTCCTTTCCCAGGTGCCTGTCTGACCCAGTTCATACGATAGCTACTGAATGTGAATTCAGAGCCTTTACAGGTCAGTTTATGAGAGTCTCCGGGTCTTTTTACCACAGCTTCAGACTGAGTCAGACTCTGACATAGAGAACCTGTGAAACAGAATAATCAGAGTTATGAGTTAAACTCTTTCTTGACTTTTTCCTTCTACTTAATGAACTCATTTCCATCCTGAAACTTACGTGGTAGACGTGCCAGCATCAGCAGTAGGAGAGGTGAGAGATACATGGTGCAGACCGTAGCTGAACAGAATGGATCTCCTCTATAGTCTCACTGACACACAGGTGGCTTATAGATGGGGAGGCTGATTTGCATATTGACACAATCAGAGGGTTTAGTGGAAACATGTCCAATGGGGACTATTAGGAGTGATTAAAATACTACTGATTATTATGATTATGAGTTCTACTCATGTCTGTGATGGATTTGTACTTGTAGTCAGATGAAATGGAGATGAGGTGGACAGTGTGGAAGGTCATTCTTTGGCCTTTATCAACACACATAGTGAGAAACAACTTTAGACTGCTGTCTTTATGCAACAGTAGATCTGAGATTTTTCCTCATTTCTAACCAAAATGTGGGGTTCACTTTTATTACATATTAAGATTCTGACCATTTTTTTTCCATTAAGATAATCATGAAGTCATAATCATGAAGTCACCATAATAATTATATTATTTCAAGGCTGCTTTGACAGAACAGTCTTTGCTGCATTGACAAAAAGATCTTCCATCTGTTCTATGTAGTACTGGAAATATTATATAGTATAGTGATTATGGCTTTGACACAATTAGGTTAATTGTCAGATAATTTTCTTTATTTTTTAAATTTTCAATCCTGGTTCCATTCTGGTTTCAGATTTCTCAGGAAACCAGAACAATTTCATATCAGCACTGTATCTCCAGAAAGTCAGTGATGACCTTGTCCTCCATCTATGCTTCCTCATCAGTTCATCCTTCCATACAGTATAAATTTCTTGCGTTTAAATAGCAGAAAACACATTTGGGCCTTGCAGGTGAGGTTGGATTCTGCTTTAGGATGGAAGGAGGGACTAATGACGGAATAATAAAAAACTGTTAAGGAGTGTAGGGAAAACATGAGTACAAGAACATTAAAACTAAGGAGATTAGTGTTTTGTCTCTTTAATAATGAATGTGTAAGGCATGGCACACGTTACTGTGTCAGGAGATATTTTACAGGGAGAGTTTTTGTGAAGGCTTGTAGTTTGTTTGTTTCACTGTGGCTCACGCGCACAGTAATATACAGCTGTGTCTTTAGTCTGCAGATTCTGCCCTTGTAAGTTTATGGTGCTGCTGGAAGAATCTCTGGAAACTTGAAACCTGCTTTTCAGTTTATCACTATAGTAGGTGTTACCATCACCACATATCTCTCCAACCCACTCCAGAGCTTTTCCTGCAGGCTGCCGGATCCAGTGTGTGCAGTAGCTGCTATCAGTGACTGAATACCCAGACACTTTACAGGTGAGTGTCATTGAGTGTCCAGTACTGACAACAATGGATCCAGCTTGAATGAGTTCAACACAGTGAACACCTGTTGGACATTGTTCAAAAGTGTTATAAAAATGAAAAATAAGAATATAACTACACAGCAGTATTTACAGTCTCATCCACAAACACTCACGGGTAATTGCTGCCACTAGCAGCAGCTGTAGGAATGTAGTAAGCATGGTGTGTGTTGAGATTGACATGGTGAAGCTGGTGGTCTTCAGGACTTCAGTAAATAGGAGTGGGAGGTGCATTTGCATAGAGCCTCTGATAAGATCAACTTGATGTTTTACATGTCAGCTATTTTAATCTACTTCTTATCTACTACTGTTTATTATGTTTATGTTGAAACTGTACTGTTGAAACTACTGTTTATTACTGTTGAATACCACATATTAGCAAAATGCAATTATATAATTGGATTAAATTATATAAAAATGATATATGTAGTTGAGTAATTCTACTAGTGGGAGAATATGTTTTCCAAAATGTTACAGTCAAGCTTCTGCAGTAGACATGGAATGTGTTAGGAAACGGTGCGACAGTCCCACAGCATGAGACACACACACACACACACACACACACACACACACACACACATACTCACACACACTCACACTCATACACACACACACAGACACACACACTCTCACACACAAATACACACACTCATACACACACACACACTCACACACACAAATACTCACACTCATAGACACACACACAGACACACTCACTGACACACACAAATACTCACACACACTCACACTCATACACACACACAAATACACACACACACACACACACACACACAACTCCCCCCCCCTTCCAGAGGCTTACATGGTTCGGTCCACTGAGTGTGTTTGCTGTTGTGCTTGTTGTTTATCGTGTTGCCACATCTCCTTCTGAGCCTGCCTTCTGTTTCACCTGTCTCTTGTTTTAGCCTCGTTAATATGTGTATTTATTAGTGCTGTCAATTCCAGGTGCCCCGATTAAAAGTCCTCACCAGGATTTTGCTCAAGCTTGCTAGACTTTCTAATTAGCAATCCAGGTAAAATTAGTGGAATCAACACAATCCAGGAAGCCTGAGCAAAATCCTGGTGAGGACTTTTAATCGCGGCAACTGGAATTGACAGCACTAGTATTTATACCTTCCTGTTTTGCCCTCACATGTATTTTGTATTTGTCACTGTGAAATTATTTTAGAATTTTTTAAAATACAATTTCATTATAATATAATTTCATTATAATATAATTTCATCATTGAGTCTGACTGGATGAGTTCAGTAGCACAGAACACATCTGTAGAAAGACAGAAGACAAGGTTCATATAGTTAATCTGGTGGTTCAGATGAACTACGAACCTTTGAGTCCAAACACTCACAGGAGGCAGCAGCCAACAGCAGCAGTGTGTAACGTTCTGCGTAGCGCAGAGCAGGGAGGTGGACACAAATGCTGAGGAGAGCGAGATTTATTAATAGGAAATCCAAACTCAGGGTCATACAGGCAGGCATGGGTCGAACCAGATGGGCAGTCAAAATATATTAGATATATATTAACTATATTAGCTATTTTAGTAAATGCTTATTTGTACCTTGGGCTCTTTAATGGGTTGCTGAAGATTATTTCCATTTTGTGAGTTTGATTGATTAGTATGTTCTGATCTTTATTAGGAGAACTGATCTCCTATCAGTTATGGTATGTTTAGGATTTTCATGAAACTACACAGTCCCCCCATCCTGACTAAACTGCAGTGCTACAACTGTGGAAATCAGAACTGTTATTTTTATGACAAAAAGAGAACAAAAGAACAATATAATGAATTCAAGTGTAAGGTGTGAGTTCATTCTTTACTTCATAATTGAAAATTTATGTTTCTTGGTAGTTAAATCTTGACAAAGTTTTAATATGTCAAATTTCAGAACATTTCAAGTCACTAGAATTTTGCGCATCTTAACAATGAAAAGAGTGATATTTTACTGACTGAGATTACTAAACTTTCATCTACACTGTAAATGGATGAAGAGTTTTTGTACAGTTTTCCCTCTGCTCTCTCTCACAGTGAGTCTCTAGCACAGTAATACACAGCAGAGTCTTCTGACTTCACTTGACTCATATGCAGGTAGAAATTCGAGCTGTCCTTAGATGCTGTGAACCTTCCCTGTACCGTCTGGGCTGTGTTCTTGTCAGAGCTAGAATAATAGTAGATGATCCATTCGAGACCTTTTCCAGGAGTCTGACGAATCCAGTGCATGGTAATGCCCCCCACACTGAATCCACTGCAGGCACAGGTCAGTTTGTGGGATCCACCTGGAGTGACTATTACTGACGTCTCAGACTGTGTGAGGATGACCTGAGAGTGAACACCTAAACAGACAGACAGAATTTATAATCAATTGTATCTTTAGATGTAGTTCATTACTGCAACAGATGAAACACTCACATGTAACAGCCAGCACCAGCAGCACTGTAGATGTAACAAACATGGTTGGTTTAGAGTTGGATGTTTGAATGGAAAACTACCTGGAGATCCTCTTCAAACTTTTTACCTGTTCCTCTAAATATAGGAAAGAGGTTCAATGAGAAATTTGCATAACAAGTCATTGACATGACCCGTCACAGCAGGGATGTTGGGTATATTTCAGTGAGGGGCGCACCCTAGTGGTGGTATATAAGTGGAGCATGAGTAAAGATCACATTTAGAATGGTTAGTTATACGGCTGGAGATATCCTGAATATTACCAACTCAGTAAACTGAAAGGAAAAGTTATTCTGCTGTGATACTAATATTTCATAAATTGGATATATACTAAGATACCAAGATCCTGCCCTTTGTTGCATGAGCTGTGTGTCTGTAAAAACCCTCAGTGATAATTTTTGTCTGTAAAAATATAAGTAATAGTTGACCTATTGTCCTTCCTACTGCTCCTAACAGCTCAGACTGTGTGAGGACAGTCTGGCTCAGGACTCCTAAACAAACATCACAGATCAAGTCCTCACTGAAGAAATTAAAGTCTGTCCACAGTATCAGTGTAAAGGTGAGGACCATGATTTTTGTAGAATAGAGAAGAAACAGTATAGAACTGCATCCACAAGCTTGTTTTGGATAAATGATGGACTTGTGTCACAAACAAACCTGAATGAGACCTTGCAGGAGATGGACAGACTCTGGCCTGGAGGCACTGTCATGTGAGCAGGCTGTGTAAGTTCTTCAGTTCTTCATACAAGGTAAGACAGACAGGGCTTGTAGAGGGGCTCATCTACACAGCAAGATGAATGTTTGAGAACAATTGTAGGCCGTCATTGTTTACAAAAGCACAAAGAACACAGTGTTTACATAAATACATCCTCACAAAGTCTCTCACTTTTTCTCATTTGTTCATTTCTTCATTGAAAGGAGACATTCCTGGTTCCTCTGGGTTTCTGCATCTACTGCCTGCACTGAGCTATGGCCACTGTCAGAATAATAGAAAATCATCCAGGCAAGTTCTTTCATTTTGTTAAATCAATTTAATCTGCCTAGAAATTGAAACCTTTCATTAGAGTAGTGAGTAGTTATACACTGTTGTGTGCTAATGGGATCTATTCATGTTTGTAGCCAAAGAAAAACTTCATGTAAATATTTTACAAATCAGAGGATTCTTTTTTGTGACGCTGGGTGCTGGGAGAAGGACGAGGCACGAGTCCAGTCTTCCTTACAAACGCTCACACTTTTATTTACATACAGACACATATAGCGCACGTTAAACATCGTCAAGAATCACACAAACGACTCTGACAAACACGAGCACAGGACACTGCACGAACACACATTAAATAGACAAACCACATAAGCCCCGAGTGATCACGAGACGAGCCACTGGTGTGACCGATAATCACACTCAGCCACCACCACACCCACGGAGATCCACAGACGCAGACGACTAGACGTTGGCAACATAAACACACGCCCAAAGGGAGGGGTCAGGGGCTGTAGCGTGACAGAGATAGACATACACAACGGCACGTCCACAAAATCACAAACAGGAACATTAATGGACAGAGGTACAAAAGGGAAAAGGGGATTCGGGAGAAACACAGGGATGGACACAAACACAGGCACAGACACACATACAAATGGAGCCAGCCTTCGCGCCTGTAGGAGGGCTGTCAGAGGGGAAAACCCTCCCAGAGTTGCAGGCGCTGCAGAGGGCGGTCCTTTCCCCGCCCTTGCCTCAAACCCTCTGCTGGGTGTGGTGCGGCTGGTGGACGCCCTTGCAGCCTTCTCAGTGGGCACACGATCAGTCTCTCTGGAAGCCCTCGGGGGGCGCGCCGCAGGGTAGGCCTGCCAACGCTCGCTATCCTCCCTCCGAGGACCCCATCGGGGAACTTCACCTCCCCCTGGTGATCGCTCTCCTGGTCTGGCCTTGTGAGTGCTGTCCTCTACCTCCATCTCCTGATCCACCGCTTGATCGCCATATCATGGGCTCCACCGGGGTCTTGCCACGGGAACAGTCTATTGCGCTCCCTTCAGGGGTATAGGGAGAAACGCCCTCCCTCTGACCTCTCCTCCCTCTCACGATCTCACGGGAGTAATCCGAGGGCGGCGGGCTCAAGTCCTCATCCTCCGTGCACAGCTCACCGTCCGAGTAATCTGAAGGGTCAGAGCACTCAGATGGAGGAGGGGTTGCATCCTCTTCGTATCGCTCGGTCGGAGCTGAGTACAGGGATGGAGGAGGGCTTTCCTCTTCTTCCTCGCCCTCACCATAATACTCGGTGGGGTCCGAGTACACAGAGAGAGGGAAATCTAAAATAAGATTATCTAAAATAAAATAAGATTTAATGAATCCTAATCTAATGTACAGTAAGATTACTATAAAATAATTAAGAATGAAAGAAGATGAAATAATAATAATAATAATAATAATAATAATAATAATAATAATAATTAAAAGATCAATAAAACTGGACATTGAGAGAAATTAAAATAAGAACATAATAAGTAAAATAAATAAAATAGTCTAATGATGTTTGGCCAGTGTAGAAGTTGAGGCACATATTCTGTGTTGTGTGCCCTGTTTTGTGAGAACATCTTTTATCTAACGTGACTTTTTGTACATACTGTTAATGTTTTCTAAGCACTGTGGATGTCGAGCACAGTAATACACAGCTGTGTCTTCAGCCTGCATATTCTGCCCTTGAAGGGTTACTGTGTTGCTGGAGGTGTCTCGAGAGACAACAAACTTATTTTTTAGTGAATCTTTCTTATATATACTTCCTTCATAATAAATGCTGTTTATCCACTCCAAAGCTTTTCCTGCAGGTTGTCGAATCCAGCTTGTTCCATGGTGACTGCTGCTAACAGTAATGGAAGCTCCAGTCACTCTACAGGTGATGGTTAAAGGATCTCCTGGTTTTACAGCTACTGAGTCTGGCTGGATGAGTTCAGTAGCACAGAACACATCTGTAGAAAGACAGAAGACAAGGTTCATATGGTTAATCTGGGGGTTCAGATGAACTAGGAACCCTTGAGTCCAAACACTCACAGGAGACAGCAGCCAACAGCAGCAGTGGAGCTGAAACAAACATGTTTTCAGTTGAAGCAGGACTGAAGGGAGCTGTTCTCCTCTACAGGCACATCAGAGATGGTCAGAACATTGTGATCCTACTATTATTATGACTAGATGGGGATTTGCATATATTTGCATTGTGGTATAGTCGTTCTGTGCTACAATTAAACAGGTGCTATAATACACAGCAGACTTGCTCAACTTATACAAAATATATTAGATATATATTAGCTATATTAGCTGTATTAGTAAATGCTTATTTGTACCTTGGGCTCTTTAATGGGTTGCCGAAGATTATTTCCATTTTGTGAGTTTGATTGATTAGTATGTTCTGATCTTTATTAGGAGAACTGATCTCCTATCAGTTATGGTATGTTTAGGATTTTCATGAAACTACACAGTCCCCCCATCCTGACTAAACTGCAGTGCTACAACTGTGGAAATCGGAACTGTTATTTTTATTACAAAAAGAGAACAAAAGAACAATATAATGAATTCAAGTGTAAGGTGTGAGTTCATTCTTTACTTCATAATTGAAAATTAATGTTTCTTGGAAGTTAAATCTTGACAAAGTGAGATTAATATTTAAAATTTCACATTTCAAGTCACGGGTGTTTTGCGCATAATACCACTGAAAAGAGTGATATTTTACTGACTGAGATTACTAAACTTTAATCTACACTGTAAATGGATGAAGAGTTTTTGTACAGTTTTCCCTCTGCTCTCTCTCACAGTGAGTCTCTAGCACAGTAATACACAGCAGAGTCTTCTGACTTCACCTGACTCATATGCAGGTAGAAATTCGAGCTGTCCTTAGATGCTGTGAACCTGCCCTGTACTGTCTGGGCTGTGCTCTTGTAAGAATCAGAGTGATAGTAAATTATCCATTCAAGTCCTTTTCCAGGACCCTGACGGATCCAGTGCATCCAAGTGCCCCCCAAACTGAATCCACTGCAGGCACAGGTCAGTTTGTGGGATCCACCTGGAGTGACTAGTACTGACGTCTCAGACTGTGTGAGGATGACCTGAGAGTGAACACCTAAACAGACAGACAGAATTCATAATCAATTGTATCTTTAGATTTTATTACTGCAACAGATGAAACACTCACATGTAACAGCCAGCACCAGCAGCACTGTAGATGTAACAAACATGGTTGGTTTAGAGTTGGATGTTTGAATGGAAAACTACCTGGAGATCCTCTTCAAACTTTCTACCTGTTCCTCTAAATATAGGAGAGGTTCAATGAGAAATTTGCATAACAAGTCATTGACATGACCCGTCACAGCAGGGCTGTTGGGTATATTTCAGTGAGGGGCGCACCCTAGTGGTGGTATATGAGTGCAGCATGAGTAAAGATCACATTTAGAATGGTTAGTTATACGGCTGGAGATATCCTGAATATTATCAACTCAGTAAACTGAAAGGAAAAGTTATTCTGCTGTGATACTAATATTTCATAAATTGGATATATACTAAGATACCAAGATCCTGTAAAAACCCTCCATGATAATTGATGTCTATAAAAATATAAGTAATAGTTGACCTATTGTCCTACCCACTGCTACTAACGGCTCAGACTGTGTGAGGACAGTCTGGCTCAGGACTCCTAAACAAACATCACAGATCAAGTCCTCACTGAAAGAAATTAAAGTCTGTCCACAGTATCAGTGTAATGGTGAGGACCATGATTTGTGTAGAATAGAGAAGAAACAGTATAGAACTGCATCCACAAGCATGTATTGGATAAATGTTGTTGCCTTGGACTTGTGTCACAAACAAAACTGAATGAGACCTTGCAGGAGATGAACAGACTCTGGCCTGGATACACTGTCATGTGAGCAGGCTGAGTAAGTTCTTCAGTTCAAGGTAAGAAAGACAGGGTAAGAAAGGTAAGAAAGACAGGGCTTGTAGAGGGGCTCATCTACACAGCAAGATGTATGTTTGAGAACAATTGTAGGCAGCCATTGTTTACAAAACACAAGAACACAGTGTTTACATAAATACATCCTCACAAAGTCTCTCACTTTTTCACGTTTGTTCATTTCTTTAATGAAAGGAGACATTCGTGGATCTTCTGGGTTTCTGCATCCCATTAACTGGCCTAAGCCAACATTTTTATTACCAATGTAATACTGTAACTGTAAAATATACTTCAGTTGCTCCAAATGTTTGTGATCAGTACTGCAGCACACACCAAGAAATTAAAGTTTGGGTTGTAGGATAGATTTTGATGTAATGAAAAAGCATCATATGAGTGATGAATATACCAGTGGTCAACTGGGAACGGCAATCCGTGACAATAGTAAGTACAAGCAAGGAGTAAAGATGACCTAGTTTTTACACTAGACATAGTTTTTACACTGGACAGTTTTTACACTGGTTATTATCTTGTGCCCCTGTGCCAGTGGGCTCAGACCAACCCCCTTATCTCACCAGCCCAAGTGGCAGAAATGGTGTGTGTGACTCTCACTTTCTCTGCCTTATGGACATCTGCCTTCACTGTTGCTCTGGTCTTCTTCTCTTCTCCTGCTCATTTACTGACTACTCTCTCATTTCTGTCATGAGGGCATTTTTGTGTAATATTTTACAGTTCATGGTAACTACATTAATGCTTATGTGTTAAACGTGTGAAATAATTATTTTGTCTCGTAAAAGTACATGTGAATTACAACCTTGTTTTTTCATCCTTGTATCATGCTAGGTAGATCAAGCTTGTAAAATAATTTTTTAGTGATTTACTGGTGTGGACTGCTGTGTCATGAATGAGGCTTTTAAAGAGTTGGTGATGTTTGTTATAATAGTCCACAGGTGGCAGGGGTGTGGCCAGTGGAGGTCAGAGTGTGGGCCTTATGCCTTATGACATATGCACATGTGGGTGGATTTTTGTACAGGCTTCTTGGAACTTTGTGTTGTAGTGTATTGCGAGCACAGTAATAGACAGCTGTGTCCTCCGTCTCAAAGTTTTGGCCATGTAAGATCACAGAGTTGCTGGAGGTGTCTGAAGAGAAACTGATCTTGGTCTTTAGTGAGCTTATGGCCCCAGTGTCTCTAGAGCAAAACCAGCCAATCCATTCCATTGCTTGTCCTGATGAGTGTCGTATCCAGTTAGTACAATAACCCGTGGCTGAGTAACCTGTAATCTTACAGGGAATTGAAAATGATTCCCCTGGTTTAACAGCCATGGCAGCAGGTTGTACCAGTTCAATACTTTCAATTCCTGTGAACAAAAACAACCACAATCAGACATTAAATTTCTCCAAATATTGTGAATGGGTAGCAGTTTACAGGCAGTGCCTTACAACACTTACTAGATGTAGCTGATACCAGCAGCAGGAGACATGCTGAAATCATGGCTTGAACTCAGTCTGATCTCATTGGAGACCTCCTGTTTGTTTCTTTTTACAGTCTCAAAAGCCCCTTTTATTGGATGCTTAGATTTGCATGTACATGTACCTTGGATTTACAAAGTTATAGTATACCGTTATTAGGTAACGTAACAGTTATTAGGCCTCATTCATCCTTTGCATAAATTTCTTTTGCTTTGTCTATTCATGCAAGTAATTAAGATGAATATGCACTGTGACATGTGTATAACTCACATATATGGACACGTGCATTATTTGCATGGCTTTAACCTACAGAATGAAGACGTACTGGGTATGTCTGCTTCCTTAAGTAACTAAATAACTCAAGGAAGGTACTGTGTTAGATCTTAGTGCAGCTTTTGATACTGTAGATCACAACATTTTGCTGGATAGACTAAAACACGGTAGGTATTAAAGGAGTTGCACTCTCCTGGTTTAGATCTTATTTGACAGACCGCCTCCAATGTGTAAGTGTTAATAATAAAACCTCTAAATCTGTGCAGGTTAAATACGGTGTCCCACAAGGAACGGTCCTAGGACCACGTTTCTTTCTCCTTCGTTCGTGGTCATGTCTAGTGGTAAGTGTTTGTCTGCGTGGTGTTTGTGTGAAGAGTTCCGCCTTGTTTATGTGTTGTGTGTGTGGCACGGCGAGGACCAGGGCAGTCTTCCCTGGGAAAACTCTTCATGTTGTGTGGGTGTTGAAAGTGTGTACAGGTGAACGGGCGTATGGATAAGTTTGCGTGCTCGTTGTGTTAAATGTTAAATGTTTTGTGTGTGACGTGGGTGCCGCTCCTCACTGTCGCCTCGCTCCCCATTTTGTTTTGTATTTCATGTGGGGAGCGACTGCGAACATGAGTGGCACGTCACTGTTGTGTGTAAGCAGAGCGCGCATTGGTGGGTCCCGTCTGTTCGTTATTTGTAGACCTTTTTTTTTTATTTGTCTAGTCTATGCGTGTTCGTTTTGTCCTAGCGTGTTTGTGACTTGTTACGTGTTAAATTATAACATTTATGTCACGTTGAGGACCCCGGCCCCTCCCTTTTGGGCGTGTGTATACGTAGTCCACGTGCTTTGTCTGCGTCAGTGTATATTCATGGTTGGGGTTATGTCGTGTGATTAATAAGTCTCACCTGTGACTTGTCTCGTAATCACGTGGGGCTAATGTGGTTTGTCTATTTAATGTGCGCTCGCGCAGTGTCCTGTGCTCGTCGTTGTCTAAGTCTGCACGTTGTGTGCCGTGTTTGTGTTACTTGTGCGCTTATTGCACAATATCTGAGTAAGAATAAAAGTGACGTCTGTGAGAACCAGGACTCTGTGTCTCGTCCGTCTGCCGCCGCCCAGCGTCACAGAACGACGAGCCGACAAGAGACACCGAAATGCCAGGCTACGCCACCAGGCCTAAGAAGGCACTTCGCTCCAGCAAGCGACACCACCGCTCTTCCTCCTCTCCCCCGCGCCGCGTAACCTCGCCAACGCAGGAACAGTTGGAGAAGGACCCGGCGTGCGCCCTCCAGCTGGCTTCAGCCCGGAGGGTAGAGGAGAGTAACCCCGAGCTGGCGGAGGTCTTCCGCCAAGGCGCGGTGAGAATTTGGAGGGAGCTACACTCCCCTCCATCTCGCGCCCGCTCACCGCCGAGGGTGGACTCCGGTGTTTACGGAGCTGTCGAGTCCACCCCGGAGAACGAGTTTGGGGAGGGGGACTCCGAGGAGGAGGAGGAGCAGGACGAGGAGGAGGAGGCATATCCTCCGTCGATAGGCGAAGCCTCCACCGTTGACTACGGTGGGGAAGGGGAGGAGGCCTACCCCCCGTCGCTGGACGATGCGTCCACCATCGACTACGGGGGAGAGGAGGAGGAGTCCGAGGAAGAGGACTACCTCCCTCCGCCCGTAGGTCCCGCTTCCATCATAAAGGAGGGGGAGGAGGACGATGACGAGGAAGACTACCCGCCATCGGAGCGCTCCGCATACCCCTCTGATTATGGTGAGGAGGAGGAGGAGCTTGACGAGGAAGATCGTCCTCTGTCCGTGCGTTCGGGCGTTTCGGAGTACACGGACTGCAAGCGTTACTCTGGGGAAGAGGGTAGTCCGCCCCCCTCTGAGTGTTCGGCTGGGACTGTGAAGGGGAAGTGGATACCAGAGGCGGGTTCATCCTCCGATCGCTCCGGAGAGGAGATGATGGAGTGCTCCCGGGGTGGCAGCCCGGAGCAGTCCATGGAGTGGAACCGGAGTGATGACGAGGAGGACATGGAGACCGAAGGGGTTTCCCCAAGTGGCCCGTATGGGGAGTCTGCCGACCGCGTTGCTCCAGACAGCTACACCGACCGCGCTGCTCCAGGCAGCTACGCCGACCGCGCTGCTCCAGGCAGCTACGCCGACCGCGCTGCTCCAGGCGCCTACGCCGGGCACGCTGCTCCAGGCACCTACGCCGGGCACGCTGCTCCAGGCGCCTATGCCGACCGCGCTACTCCAGGCGCCTACGCCGACCGCGCTGCTCCAGGCAGCTACGCCGGGCACGCTGCTCCAGGCACCTACGCCGGGCACGCTGCTCCAGGCGCCTATGCCGACCGCGCTACTCCAGGCGCCTACGCCAACCGCGCTGCTCCAGGCGCCTATGCCGGGCGCGCTGCTCCAGGCGCCTACGCCGGGCGCACTGCACCTGGCACGTCCGCCACAGCCCCGGCGGCCCCCGGTCTTCCTCCACTCCTAGCTCTCCTCCTGGCGCGTAGTCTGGCGCCTGTTACGTGTTTGTTTGTTCCAGTGTTTGTAAGTCTACCCGTATGTTTACCAAACCCCTTTTTCCCTCTCGTTCCTCTATGTGTTAATGTGCCCGTGTGTGTGTTCGTGTCCGTTCCGTTTAATGTGTCAAACGTTTTTTCGCCGGTCTTCCCAGGAAGGGTGTGCTAGGCGATTCGGGACGGACGCTTCGCCAAGGGCAGTCACCTCCCAGACGCAGGACTGAGCGCGTCGGATCCGCCCATCGTCGTGGGTTCGGGGCACTCGGTCCTGTTGGCACCCCGGGACAGGTAGTGCCCTTGGAGGGGGCGTCTGTCACGTTGAGGACCCCGGCCCCTCCCTTTTGGGCGTGTGTCAATGTTGTCCACGTGCTTTGTCTGCGTCAGTGTATATTTGTGGTTGGGGTTATGTCGTGTGATTAATAAGTCTCACCTGTGTGACTTGTCTCGTAATCACGTGGGGCTAATGTGGTTTGTCTATTTAATGTGCGCTCGCGCAGTGTCCTGTGCTCGTCGTTGTCTAAGTCTGCACGTTGTGTGCCGTGTTTGTGTTACTTGTGCGCTTATTGCGCAATATCTGAGTAAGAATAAAAGTGACGTCTGTGAGAACCAGGACTCTGTGTCTCGTCCGTCTGCCGCCGCCCAGCGTCACAATTTAGACTGAAAAGTTGGAGATTTCTGTTTTTAATAGAGTAGAAATAGAATATACATATAATTAAAGAAATTAAAATTGTTTGTTAAATTATAAAAAAGTTGGAGTTTTCTGTTTTTCACTGTAGCATAAATCTGACAACCACGAAAACTTCTTTCCATAATTATTTTGCTCATGTTTACAAAATATTTGCAATATAATAATGTAATCACATTTTATTCAAACACTTGTAAGTACACATTGGTTCTGTGAACCTCCACACTACAACTGAATATGCCAAACTTGTCGAGCATTTTATTTGGCAGTTGAGCACAGTGTAGAAGTTGAGGCACATATACTGTGTTGTGTGCCCTGTTTTGTGAGAACATCTTATATCTAATGTTTTTGTACATGTTGTTGATGTTTTCGTAGCACTGTGGATATCGAGCACAGTAATACACAGCTGTGTCTTCAGCCTGCATATTCTGCCCTTGAAGGGTTATTGTGTTGCTGGAGGTGTCTCGAGACACAACAAACTTGTTTTTCAGTGAATCTTTCTTATTTATGCTCCCATCATAATAAATGTTGTTAATCCACTCCAAAGCTTTTCCTGCAGGTTGTCGAATCCAGCCTGTTCCATAGTGACTGCTGCTGTCAGTGATAGAAGCTCCAGTCACTCTACAGGTGATGGTTAAAGGATCTCCTGGTTTTACAGCTACTGAGTCTGACTGGATGAGTTCAGTAGCACAGAACACATCTGTAGAAAGACAGAAGACAAGGTTCATATGGTTAATCTGGGGGTTCAGATGAACTACAAACCCTTGAGTTCAAACACTCACAGGAGACAGCAGCCAACAGCAGCAGTGGAGCTGAAACAAACATGTTTTCAGTTGAAGCAGGACTGAAGGGAGCTGTTCTCCTCTACAGGCACACCAGGGATGGTCAGAACATTGTGATCCTACTATTATTATGATTAGATGGGGATTTGCATATATTTGCATTGTGGGATGGACTCTCTTTGCTGCTACTAAACATATGCTATAAATATAGTTGACTTGTTCGACTAACACAAAATATATTAGATTGTAACGTATTGACCAGACAGAGAGGGATCCAACTGTGGAAGTATACAGCTTTTATTTAAATGAATCACGTGTACAGAAAATGGCACATGAATCACTAGCACTAGGAGTAATAGCGATAGCGTTTTCTTGGGGTGATCAGGAAGTTCCAGGGAGAGCAGAATCCAGGAGGTACAGGAGAGCTGGGCAGCTAACGAGGTCTGGGGAGAAAGCAAGGGTCAGAACACAGGAGATCAAACAGGCAATGGAAACGCTCGGTATGTTGCATGGGAACGGCAATACTTTGCGACTAGGGAGTGGTGGGAAGGTGTATAAGTATAAAAAAGGGGCGTGGTGAAAAAATTATAAAAATTATATCGAAATGATAGTTTTGCTCTTCCTTAGGGGAACCTTTTCTTATAAGGCCCCCCAACTTTGGAATAACCTTCCAGAATGTGTCCGGGACTCTGACACAGTCTCAATCTTTAAGTCTAGGTTGAAAAACTACTTATTTAGTTTAGCGTTTGATAACTAATATGCCCCCTTAGATAAAGGTACAGATCCAGGGGTTCATAGACGAAGGGTTTTATGGTAGACTGGGGTGCTGGTGCTGTCGTCCTGTCACTGCTCGTGGTCACTCAAGTTTGTTGACAGTGCAGTGGACGGATGCCAATGTCTCAGAATCCTCCCAAGTCTATGTTACCTTCTGGTTCTGCCTTATTTAGCTAGGCTGTAATAATTTAACTTAATGCCGGAATTGCTGCCACACTCCAGAAATGTTTATAATTTCATCTGTCCTGTAAATGTCCTCATACAGAGCTAATTTTCCCTGTTTCATTTCTCCACATGGCTGCCCTCCTGCTTGAGGAACAATGAGATGAGGAGAGACAAGCGATGCATCCTGGGCTGGCCACCTCCTGCCTAACCGGATATGCCTACACCAAGATGGACATTATTACATCTTTTCCTTTTCTTTATTTCTTTTTGTCTAAATTGTTGTTGTCATGGTGTCGGCCAGAGGAGGATGGGTTTTCCCCCTGAGTCTTGGTTCCTCTCAAGGTTTCTTCCTCATGCAAAAAAAAAAACCAGGGAGTTTGTCCTTGCCACTGTTGCCCTTGGCTTGCTCACTGGGGGCTTGGACTCAGACACTTGTAAAGCTGCTTTGTGAAAACAAAACAAAAAAATTTTTTTTTACTGTTGTAAAATGCGCTATATAAATACAATTTTATTGATTGATTGATTGAGGTCTAATTAGAAAACAATACAATTGCCAGAACTAAAACAATTAACACACTATATACCAACTGCCCACAGCCAACACTTCCCAACAATAGAAAAGCCCAGGGCCCCACAACAAACATATTAAAACCAACATTTTCATGGATAAGGAAACCTAACAATGTAGTCAAGAGGTAAGAAACAAAATGGATGATAAATAATTTGTTTTTAGCTTAGCTAATGACTAAATTGAGTCACAGGTAAAAACCGACCTGTTTGTATAAGAGATAGTAACAGAAATCTTAACACACAAGGAAGGTTAAAGTTGCTACATATTTTTGATCTGTTACAGGAAATTGAACAATCGTGATCCTACAAGGTATCAGGAAAGAAAACATGTCTATATGGCTTGGACCATCTTCAGAATGTTGTTCATCCATTAAATTCATTTGTAGAGTGAATGGACATGTCATTAGAAACACCCGATCTTTCACTATTAGTGCTTCCCTGTTTGGAAATTGGACGTGACCTCAGATTGCAGCATAAAATCAGGCATGTTTGTATGGATAATTTTCTTTCTAAACCCACAATAGATTGTGAAAATCAAATGATCTGAGTGACCTTAAATGAACTAGCCAGTCCAGCCAGGATCAATATTTCAAAAACCACCAAACTCCTACCCCTCCCAACTATTCAGCAAAAGGAGATCCTGTAGATGTGAACATGTCCACAAAAGGAACCAGAGGTGGATGTGAAGAATGGGTGGATGAACAGGTGGTGCAGTGTCACGCATGTTGCAGCTGAAAGCAGTGCTGGTGCTCCAACAGGGCTTTGTGTCCACACTCGTGTCGTTGCCCAGATGATCTACAGCAGAAGACCAGTTCAAGTGCCAGTGCTGCATACAGTAATCAGGCAAAGACTCCAGTAGACAAATGAGCACAACAATTGGATCACTGAACAGTGGACAAACTTCACAAGCACACATGAATCCAGGTTGCCCTTGCAACATTTTGATGGAGGGTCAGAATTTGGTTCAGGTATCATGAATCTATGGGACCATCCAGTCAGGTGTCAACAGTTCAGGTGAGTGAGGGTGTTGGGGATTGTTTTCTTGGCACATCCTGGGTCCTCTGACACCTGTCAATCAATCAATCAATCAATCAAATTTTATTTATATAGCGCTTTTTACAACAGTTGTTGTCACAAAGCAGCTTTACAAGTGCCGAGTCCTAGCCCCCAGTGAGCAAGCCAAAAGCGACAGTGGCAAGGAAAAACTCCCTAGTTTTTGCATGAGGAAGAAACCTTGAGAGGAACCTAGACTCAGGGGGGGAACCCATCCTCCTCTGGCCGACACCGGTCACCATGACAACAACAACAACAATTTAGACAGAAAGAAGAGAAAGAAAAGGAAAAATATGTAATAATGTCCATCATGATGTATGCATCCGGTTAGGCAGGAGGTGGCTGGCTCAGGATGGATCGCTGGTCTCCTCATCTCATTATTCCTCAAGCAGGCGGGCAGCCATGTGGAGAAATGAAACAGGGAAAATTAGCTCTGTATGAGGACATATACAGGACAGGTAAAATTATAAACATTTCCGGAGTGTGGCAGCAACTCCGGCATTTAGTTAAATTATTACAGCCTAGCTAAAAAGGCAGAACCAGAAGGTAACATAGGCTTGGGGGCATTCTGAGACAATGGCATCCGTCCACTGCACTGTCAACAAACTTGAGTGACCACGAGCAGTGACAGGACGACAGCACCAGCGCCCCAGTCTACCATAAAACCCTTCGTCTATGAACCCCTGGATCTGTACTTTTATCTAAGGGGGGATATTAATTATCAAACGCTAAACTAAATAAGTGGGTTTTCAACCTAGACTTAAAGATTGTGACTGTGTCGGAGTCCCGGACGCATTTAGGAAGATTATTCCAAAGCTGGGGGGCCTTACAAGAAAAGGCTCTTCCCCCTGCTGTTACCTTATTAATTTTTGGAACTAATAAAAGACCAGCACCCTGTGATCTTAGTGGGCGTGGGGGTTTGTAATAGGAAATAAGTTCCTGAAGGTACTCAGGAGCAAGCCCGTGCAATGCTTTATAAGTTAATAAAAGAATTTTAAAGTCAATACGGAATTTAACTGGGAGCCAATGCAGGGCTGATAGGACTGGACTGATATGCTGAAATTTTCTAGTTCTGGTCAGAACCCTGGCTGCAGCATTTTGAACTATTTGAAGTTTATTTAGATTCCTATTTGAACATCCTGACAGTAGTGCATTGCAGTAGTCTAATCTAGAGCTAACAAAGGCGTGCACCAATTTTTCTGCATCATCCTGTGATAATGCATTTCTTAATTTAGCAATGTTACGGAGATGTAGAAAAGCTATCCTAGTAGTATTATCTATGTATTTATCAAATGATAGGTCAGAGTCGAGTATGACGCCTAGGTTTTTGGCTACTGTGCCAGGTGTAATGGGGTAGCCTGCGAGATTAAGCATTAGATCTGGAATTTTCTGTTTTGAGGCCTTATGGCCCAGAAGGAGAACTTCTGTTTTGTCCTCATTAAGTTGGAGGAAGTTTAGAGACATCCAGCATTTAATATCTTTTACACAGGCCTCAATTTTTCTTAAACTGAGTTTGTCATCAGGTTTGGCTGATATGTAAAGTTGAGTGTCATCTGCATAGCAGTGAAAATTGACACCATGTTTGTTTATAACTGTGCCCAATTGTAGCATATATAATGTAAATAATAGTGGTCCTAGAATGGAGCCTTGCGGGACCCCATATTTAACTTTTGTACGTTTGGATGGAATATTATTGAGCTCTACAAACTGATAGTGATTTGTTAAGTAAGAATGAAACCATGAAAGGGCTGTGCCAGAGACTCCAACCCAGTGTTCTAACCTTTCTAGCAAGATCCTATGATCAATTGTGTCGAAAGCTGCACTAAGATCAAGAAGCACTAACAGCGATACATAACCTTGATCTGAAGCAAGGAGGAGGTCATTTGTTACTTTAACTAATGCTGTTTCAGTACTGTGATGGGGCCTAAAACCAGATTGGAACTTTTCAAATATGTGATGCCTATGCAGATATAGGCATAATTGCTGGGCAACAGCATTTTCTATGATCTTAGATATAAATTATGTGTTTGAAATGGGTCTATAATTAGATAGTACAGTAGGATCAAGATTTGGTTTCTTAATCAGAGGTTTAATAACTGCTAATTTACATGATTTGGGCATGTGACCTATTGTAATGGATGAGTTAACTATAGTTAGAAGAGGTTCAGTTACCGCTGGTAATACCTCTTTTAATAACTTTGATGGAACCGAGTCTAGTGTGCAGGTAGCACAATTTAAGGAAGAAATTATTTTCTCTAATTCTGATTGTGGGAGTGGATGAAAAGCATCAAGTTTTTCTCCCAGTATGCGATTTAAATCGATGTCAACCAAACCAGATGACATACCAGTTGTATTGCTAATAAAAGGTTTTATATTTTGTCTAATATTCTCTATTTTATTGTAAAAAAAAATCTATAAATACATTACTAGTGAGGTTTACTGGAATCTGAGGTTCTGCGCCTGCTTGATTTTTTGTAAGTTTGGAAATAGTATTAAAAAGAAATCTAGGATTGTTTTTCATTTTTCTCTATCAGTGAGGCTAGGTATGCTGAGCGTGCTTTAGCGAGTGCCCGTTTGTAGTCAATGATGCTATCCTTCCAGGCACAGTAGAATACTTCCAACTTAGTAGATCGCCATTTACGCTCTAATTTACGTGCTATTTGTTTTAAGTTTCTAGTTTTGGTCAGTGTACCACGGATCTAGTCTTTTTATATTTGAGTGGAGCTACTATATCTAGAGCTGATCTGCAGGTATTCTCTATGCAGTTGGTTAGACTGTCTAACTCTCCTGGATAGGATGGTGAGTGGGCTAGAGCAGTTAAATCAGGGAGGGCTTCAATAAACTGTGTTGCTGTTAATGAATTTATCGAGCGCTTTATACACTGCCGAGGAGACGGGCGGGTATTTATGTTAAGATGAATCTCAAATTTGACTAAATAGTGATCAGAGATAGCTACGGTTTGCGGGAGTATATTTATATTATCTACGTCAATACCCAACGTTAAGATTAAATCTAGGGTATGATTTTGATAGTGTGTAGGTCCTACAACGTTTTGTGTAATGCCAACAGAGTTCAATATAGAAGTAAAAGCCCTCGTCAGTGGATCCTCCGTGTGGCGAGCAGAACTAACAAAACCCAAAAAGAAGATGCACGACTACGCCACCTAGGGGAATTTCACCCCAAGGAATTATACTGGGGCAAATGAAAGCCTCAGCACAAACGAAAACCATTAACGAAAAGGACACAAGTTCAAGACCACTGGACCAGAGAGGTAGTTTCAATAATTTCTTTAATATAAAAATATACTTTGATCACTTTATGGATCGTATATAAAAATATATAATTTGCACAGACTCACAATGACAAGTAAAACAAGAGGGAACAGGGCTGCGGCCTTGGTAATTAAGATGGGAGCTATGAGATCACCTCTATACTGTACGCTCACCGTGACCACACTTCACACTCAATACTCTTCACTCACTACCACACCCGTGCACGAGATTCCACCACCTGGGACATCTGCCTCTGTCCGGCCACACATTGTCCAAAATGTTTTTAGATTCTTAAATGGATTTTGTGTATTATGCTGACTGAATAAAATATAGATATTTCAGAATACAGTGGCATGCTACAAAATTCCTGTGAGGATCACAGGCTTGATAACCAACTGTTTACCTACTTCTCATTTTCACTACTATTTTTTTCCAGAGTTATTGTACAGATGTCTGTATGAGTCCTCTCACAGTGAGTCTCTAGCACAGTAATACACAGCTGTGTCTTCTGACTTCACTTGACTCATATGCAGGTAGAAATTCAAGCTGTCCTTAGATGCTGTGAACCTGCCCTGTACTGTCTGGGCTGTGCTCTTATGAGAATCAGAGTGATAGTAAATTATCCATTCAAGTCCTTTTCCAGGAGCCTGACGGATCCAGTACATGTCAGTGCCACCCACACTGAATCCACTGCAGGCACAGGTCAGTTTGTGGGATCCACCTGGAGTGACTAGTACTGACGTCTCAGACTGTGTGAGGATGACCTGAGAGTGAACACCTAAACAGACAGACAAAGGAACATTGTCACAGTGGAGTAAATTTGTAATTAATTTTATCTTTAAATGAGACAGATGAAGGACTCACATGTAACTACCAGCACCAGCAGCACTGTAGATGTAACAAACATGGTTGGTTTAGAGTTGGATGTTTGAATGGAAAACTACCTGGAGATCCTCTTCAAACTTTCTACCTGTTCCTCTAAATATAGGAAAGAGGTTCAATGAGAAATTTGCATAACAGGTCAGTGATGTGACAGATCACAGAGGGAGTGTCAGTAAGGGACTCCCTCTACTGGTGTTACATGAGTGCAGCATGAGTAAAGATGATCTTTAGAATGACTTTATTGTTGGAGATATCCTGAATATTTTCTACTTACATCTGTAAGCAATCATTATTCTGCTGTGATACTAATATTTCATAAATTGATGTCAAAAGTATACAGGGTATAGTGTTGTTGAGGAAAGCTGTACCACGAAAGGGAATCTTGATGTAAACATCTTGTCAACACAAAAGGTCAGAGGAGGATGTGAAGACTCAATCAACAAACGGGAGTTGCACAGTCAAGCAAACTGCAACCCAGTACAGTGCTGACACTCCTACAGTGCTGAGTGTGTGTGTGTGTGTGTGTGTGTGTGTGTGTGTGTGTGTGTGTATATGTGTGTGTGTATGTGTGTATGTGTGTGTGTGTGTGTGTGTGTGTGTGTGTGTGTGAGAGAGAGAGAGAGAATGCACAATTCGTCATGCAGACCAACAGTTTGTGTGCCATCACTGTCTAAAATAAACAAACAGGCATGACTCCAGTAGGCAAAGATAGTCTTGTCAAATTATTACAGATTTCAGTTGCACCATGCTGATGGGAGGGGCATAAATTGATGCAAAATAACAAATTGATGAGCTCTTCCTGTCGGGTGTCAACAGTTCAGGCTGCTGAATGTGGAGTAATGGTGATGGGAATGTTTTCTTTGGCTGGATCATCTGCTACCTGTGGATGGACAGTAGATCTTACCTAAGCATTGTGGACAATTGAGTCACTAGAAGACTCCAAATGCTGACATTTACACCGAGGTTGAACATAATAAAAAACAAAATTCCATTTCAAATAAATTCTGTAATAAAAAATTGTAAAAATACAAAAAAAATAAAAATACAAGAAGCATAAATAAGAAGAATGTATTGTTGTATTTGATTACAGTGTGTTTTAATGTGTGTTGAAGTAATATTAAATTCACAGCCACACATTGTCATAAAGGTTTTAGATTCTTATGATGTTTAAATGGATTTTATGTCTTATGCTAACTGAATAAAATATAGATATTTCAGAATACATGGCATGCTACAGAATTACTGTGAGGATCACAGGATTGATCAACTGTTTTCCCTACTTCTCATTTTCACTATATTTTTATTCCAGAGTTATTGTACAGATGTCTGTATGAGTCCTCTCACAGTGGCTGTCTAGCACAGTAATACACAGCTGTGTCTTCTGGCTTCAGTTGACTCATATGAAGGTAGAAATTTGAGCTGTCTTTGGATGCGCTGAACCTGCCCTGTACAGTCTGGGCTGTGCCTTTATCAGAGTCAGTGTAGTAGTGCACGATCCATTCCAGTCCTTTCCCAGGAGCCTGACGGATCCAGTGCATCCTATAGCTGCCCAGGTTGAATCCACTGCAGGTGCAGGTCAGTTTGTGGGATCCACCTGGAGCCGCTGCTACTGACTGCTTAGACTGGGTGAGGACGACCTGGGACTGAACACCTGAACAGAGACACAAAGGAAATATTCTTTCAATGTTTTAAAATTATTGTTATGATTTGAAGTGGTTCATCACAGAAAGAGACACAAGACTCACATGTTGGAATTAGCAGTAGCAGCACCAGTGTAGATGTGAGGAACATGGCTTGGTTAGAACTGGAGCTCATTAGAGTTGTTAGACACCTGGAGGTCATCTACAGCCTTTCATCATGTTCCTCTAAATATAGAGAAGGGCTTCAATGAGAACTTTGCATAACAAGTCAATCACATGAGAGATGCTGTGTGGCTAATGAGGGTACATTAGACATGTTTGTGTTCTGGGACAGGGTTGCACCCTACTGTACTGTAAGGGGAACATGAATTAATATTTCCACAGTCTCACCAGCACTCAATGTGTTTGTATGCCTAAGTTTATGTTGGCCATAAAATTATTATATTAAGATTTTAGAAATTCAAATTCTATAATTATAGCCCAGCACCCAGTTGGGGTTAGGTGCCTTGCTCAAGGGCACCTCAGGCCTCAGGCCTGGGAATCAAACCCACAACCCTCCGGTCACAAGACCAGTTCCCTACCACAGGACCATGACTGCCCCTTATGTGTGTGTGTTTGTCTACGTTGTTGTCAGTTGTTTGACTGAGAGTCCTGCTATGTAATTTTATGTTTAATGTACGTGTAACAAGTCAGAATCATGAGACATGAGATGGGATCCATGCGCAGGTTTATTATACAGGGCCGGAGCAAAGATAAGACGAAAGCGCAAAAAAGGCCAAAAATCCAGAGACAGGGTTGCCAACTCTCACGCATTGAGCGTGAGACACACGCATTTGACCATCTTCACACGTTCTCACGCCACACTTCCGATATCTCACGCTGAAAAAAAAATCTAGTTTATTTACCTCTGTTCACCACACTCCCCCCCCCCCCCACCCCACCCCGTCAACAATTTACATTCGCCACCCCCTCCAGGTTCAAATCTCACTCCAAGCGATCTTGAGAAGTTGGATCCAGTGTGTACAGTAGCTGGTATCAGTGACTGAATACCCAGACACTTTACAGGTGAGTGTCATTGAGTGTCCAGGACTGACACAATGGAACCAGGCTGTGTTAACTCGATGCTGTTAATACCTGTTAAAAATGTAGATTATTTTAATATTTTCAAGGCAAATGTCTATTTAAAGTGAACATGTAATAAAGACTCATTACAAGTAGTAATCTAATAACAGATAATCTATTCAAGACTGGTAGAGACTCACAGCTTACAGTGGCCATCAGCAACAGCAGGAGTGTATGGAGCATGATGTGTGTGGACGCTGAACAAGTAGACGCTGTCTTCACCTCCAACTGCTTCATTAAGGGGGAAACAGCAGGTCATTTGCATTGACAATCACCTGATACAAATCTGCTGCTCTCTGGAGGTCTTCAGGATGTACTTAGTCATGTAAGTTTTTAACTTGCAAATATTTTTATTTAGTCGAAAGAACATAAAACCTGAGCAGACATTTTTACGACATTTACTGCTGTGTTCTGTGTTCTTCTAAATGCACAGATGACAATTTGTATTTTCTATTTTAATAGAATAGAAATAAAATTGAAAAATATAATGTATATATAATAATAAATAAAACTTACAATAGTTTGTTAAATTGTTTACTGTTTATACTGAAAGTTTAGAATTTTCTGTTTTTCACTGTAGCATGAAGCTGAAAACAGTTTTACATAAACATTTTTGTAAATTTTACAAAATATTTGCAATGTAATAATAATTTAGTCACATTTTTTTAACTATATGTAGTACACATTGATTCTGTGAACCTCCCTACTACAGATGAACATGTCAAACTTGGCAAGTGTGACGGTACTGCGGGCCCCCTACTGGTCGCCTCTGTCTACAGCGGCAGTTGTCTTGTTGTTGTGTTGTGTTCGTCCCTCAGGTGGGCGGAGCCCGTGATCCGTCTCACCTGAGGGTCGTTTATTCGCCTATATATGTCTTGTCTTTGTACCAATTGACCGCTGGTCATTATATCCTTAATTTGTATCGCGTCATGGGTCTTTGGTTTGTGCACTTTATTCATTTAAACGTCCTTTTCCCCTGAGACTTTGCGTGATCGCTTCCATTTTATTTTGCACTCCCTGCCCGTCACAGCAAGATTGCTACTGGGCATTTTATTTTGCATTTCTGATCACATAATGATGTTTGGACAGTGAATCTTTCTCATTTATGCTCCCATCACAATAAATGATGTTAATCCACTCCAAAGCTTTTCCTGCAGGTTGTCGAATCCAGGCTGTTCCATAGTGACTGCTGCCATCAGTGATAGAAGCATCTTATGAGTGATGAATATACCAATGGTCAACTGGGAACGGCACACCGTGACAATAGTAAGTACAATTAATCCATTCCATCGCTCGTCCTGATGAGTGTCGTATCCAGTTAGTACAATAACCCGTGGCTGAGTAACCTGTAATCTTACAGGGAATTGAAAATGATTCCCCTGGTTTAACAGCCATGGCAGCAGGTTGTACCAGTTCAATACCTTCAATACCTATGAACAAAACAACAATCACACATTAAATTTCTCCATATATTGTGAATGGGTAGCAGTTTCCAGGCAGTGCCTTACAACACTTACTAGATACAGCTGATACCAGCAGCAGGAGACATGCTGAAATCATGGCTTGAACTCAGTCTGATCTCATGGGAGACCTCCTGATTACTTCTTCTTACACAGTCTCAAAGCCCCCTTTATGGGGTGCTTACATTTGCATGTACAGAGGTACAGTATGCATGTACATGTACTTTGGATTTATAAAGTTATAGTAGGCCAACATTTATTAGGCTTCATTCATGAATATTTCTCAAAGTGACATGTGTATAACTCATTTAGATGGATAGGTGCATTATTTGCATGGCTGTACTATGTGTGTACCTACCATGTTGGAACATGTGTACATAATGTATGCTATCATGTAATGATGTAATCATATAAAATCATGCACAATCATGTGTACCTGTATGTGTATCTACTTGTGCTCAGCATGATAAAAGGAAATTGTCACTCTGATGTAAAGAAGAAGAGAAAAAAAATCACAGTTGACATTAGATAGTTTTCTTGTAATCTTATTTAACTCAGAAAGTGATATTAGTGTAGAGATAGAGTGCCCCTCAGAGGCCTTAAAATTTTTTAAAATTATTTATGTGTAACGGTACAGCACACCCCCCCCAGTCCCCCCAGAGGCTTACATGGCTCGCTCCACTGAGTGTGTTTGCTGTTGTGCTTGTTGTTTATCGTGTTGCCACATCTCCTTCTGAGCCTGCCTTCTGTTTCACCTGTCTCTTGTTTTAGCCTCGTTAATATGTGTATTTAAACCTTTGTGTTTTGCCCTCGTATGTCTTTTTTATTTGTCACTGTGAAATTGTTTTAGAGTTTTTTTATATCATTTAATTATAATATAATTTCATTATAATGTAACTTCATCCTATATATATATATAATTTCAATTTTTACCCATTACAGCCCCCCATCACTTCACGTCATTTGATAAGTACACATTGATTCTGTGAACCTCCACACTACAGCTCAACATGTGGAACTTGGCCAGATTGCTATTGGGCTTTTTTTTTGCAGTTCTTATCACATAGACATTGAGGCACATATACTGTTTTGTGTGCCCTGTTTTGTGAGAACAGCTTATATTTAATGAGTTTTTGTACATACTGTTGATGTTTTCTTAGCACTGTGGATGTCGAGCACAGTAATACACAGCTGTGTCTTCAGCCTGCATATTCTGGCCTTGAAGGGTTATTGTGTTGCTGGAGGTGTCTCGAGACACAACAAACTTGTTTTTTAGTGAATCTTTCTTTTCTATGTATCCGTCATGAAAAATGTTGTTAATCCACTCCAAAGCTTTTCCTGCAGGTTGTCGAATCCAGCCTGTTCCATAGTGACTGCTGCTATCAGTGATGGAAGCTCCAGTCACTCTACAGGTGATGGTTAATGGATCTCCTGGTTTTACAGCCACTGAGTCTGACTGGATTAGTTCAGTAGCACAGAACACATCTGTAGAAAGACAGAAGACAAGGTTCATATGGTTAATCTGGGGGTTCAGATGAACTACGAACCCTTGAGTCCAAACACTCACAGGAGGCAGCAGCCAACAGCAGCAGTGGAGCTGAAACAAACATGTTTTCAGTTGAAGCAGGACTGAAGGGAGCTGTTCTCCTCTACAGGCACATCAGGGATGGTCAGGACATTGTGATCCTACTATTATTATGATTAGATGGGGATTTGCATATATTTGCATTGTGGGATGGACTCTCTTTGCTGCTACTAAACATATGCTATAAATATAGTCGACTTGTTTGACTAACACAAAATATATTAGATTGGAACGTATTGACCAGACAGAGAGGGATCCAACTGCGGAAGTATACAGCTTTTATTTAAATGAATCACGTGTACAGAAAATGGCACATGAATCACTAGCACTAGGAGTAATAGTGATAGTGTTTTCTTGGGGTGATCGGGAAGTTCCAGGGAGAGCAGAATCCAGGAGGTACAGGAGGGCTGGGCAGCTAACGAGGTCTGGGGAGTAAGCAAGGGTCAGAACACAGGAGATCAAACAGGCAATGGAAATGCTCGGTATGCTGCATGGGAACGGCAATACTTTGCGACTAGAAAGTGGTGGGAAGGTGTATAGTATGACAAAAAAGGGGCGTGGTGATTAGTGGCAGGAATAACCTTCCAGAATGTGTCCGGGACTCTGACACAGTCTCAATCTTTAAGTCTAGGTTGAAAACCTACTTATTTAGTTTAGCGTTTGATAACTAATATGCCCCCTTAGATAAAGGTCAGATCCAGGGGTTCATAGGCGAAGGGTTTTATGATGGACATTATTACATCTTTTCCTTTACTTTATTTCTTTCTGTCTAAATTGTTGTTGTCATGGTGTCGGCCAGGGTTCCCCCCCTGAGTCTTGGTTCCTCTCAAGGTTTCTTCCTCATGCAAAAAAAAAAAAACTAGGGAGTTTTTCCTTGCCACTGTCGCCCTTGGCTTGCTCACTGGGGGCTAGGACTCGGCACTTGTAAAGCTGCTTTGTGAAAACTGTTTTTTTTTTTTTTTACTGCTGTAAAAAGCGCTACATAAATAAAATTTTATTGATTGATTGATTGAGGTCTAATTAGAAAACAATAACAATTGCCAGAACTAAAACAATTAACACACTATATACCAACTGCCCACAGCCAACACTTCCCAACAATAGAAAAGCCCAGGGCCCCACAACAAACATATTAAAACCAACATTTTCATGGATAAGGAAACCTAATGTCAGGAACAACACATGATCACCGTGTGATGCGGTTCACCTGCCGCTCATCGCCCCTCCCCTTTCGCAACTATTAAAGCTTCCTCCTCTCTCTTCCGGGTTGCGAAGTATTGTTGCCATGCCACATACCAAGCGTTTTCTCAGTGTTACTGCTTTCCCGTGTACCGACCTCTGCTCTCCTCCTAGACCTCGTCCCCTGCCTAGTCCCTTTGTACCTTCTGGCTTCTGTCTCACCGGCGTGACCCTGGACTTTCCTGACTACAATCACAGCACTCCTGCACCAAACACCCTGAACAGAGTTACTCGCCTGTTTGATCACTCTGTAATCGCTGTTCAATAAAAGCGGCTATTATCCGCACTTGGATCCTTGTCTGCCTAATCAGTACGTTACATAATACTTTGCCTTATACAACGGATCCAGCGGACGTACCTGCACTCCTGGCTCAGCAAGGACATACCATCGCCGTACTCCAGGGAGAGGTTCGACAGCTCATCGTGGCTATGAACGTGCAGGCCATACAGTCAGTTCAATATCAGGCTGCTGTAGCCGCCGCTCCGCCCGTCTTTCCTCCCTGTATTCCTGTAGCAGTACTGGAGCGGTATGACGGCTTTCCGGAACGTTGTCAGAACTTTTTAATGCAATGCTCCTTGTACTTTGAGCATCACCCTGCCCAGTACCCGACCAAGAAGCAGAGGATAGACTTTGTGTTGACGCATCTCACTGGAGAGGCTGATGCCTGGGGAACCGCCCTGTGGAACAGCAAAGACCAGTCTCTCGAGTCTGAGGAGCAGTTCTCTGCATTGTTCAAGTCGGTGTTCGACCACCCGGCTGCAGGCAGAGACGTGGGCACCCTGTTGTGCGAAATACGCCAAGAGCAACGTAGCGCAGCAGATTATGCTCGAGAGTTCCGTACCCTGGCTGCCGGTAGCGGGTGGAGCGAACCAGCCCTCAAGACCGTGTTCCGTAAAGGATTAAGACAGGATTTGCAAGTGGAGCTCGCCTGTCGCAGTGAAGAGCAGTCGCTGTCGGAATTCATTCAAACAGCTGTGAACGTCGACAAGCTGTTACTCGCCCGCCGTCAGACGTCTTGTGGGAATCCACCCTCCTTCGCAATGTATCGACAAGCCCTGCCATTGCCTGACACACCAGGAGAGGGTGCGGAGCCTATGCAATTAGGCAGGACCCCGCTATCCTCACACGAAAGGTCTCGGCGTCTTCAGGAGAACTTCTGCCTGTACTACAGTGAGAGCGGCCACTTCCGTGTTCATTGCCCAGTTCGCGCTGGAGAGGAGAGCCCCACCAGCAGACACGTAAGCAACCCCGTTTTCTGCTTAGATCGTCACAATCAACTGAATGTGCCTGTGCAAGTCATCTGGGGTGGCATGTCCACTCACCTGTCAGCACTCGTAGACTCTGGGGCTGCAGGTAATATCCTAGATGTTGACATGGCCCGCCGATTACGTATTCCCACTACGTCAGTCAGTCCTCCCTTACCAGTTAACACGCTGAATGGCCAACCTATAGGTGAGGGATTGATTACCCAGTGTACGGTGCCAGTCACGATCCAGATAGGTCTATTTCATACCGGGACTGTTCAGTTCCTGCTCCTGCCGTCGCCCCGTGATCCTGTTGTTCTCGGTTTTCCCTGGCTGTCTCTATATAACCCGGATATCTCCTGGAAAACTAGAGAGATCGCGAAATGGGGTTCTCACTGCTTCAAGCATTGCATGCACTTACCTCTCCGGTCTTCGTCCATAGAAAGCCCCGATTCCCCTCTCGAAACTGCCGTTCCTGCTCAGTACCGGAGTTACGCAGACGTCTTCTGTAAAGAAAGCGCCAGTCACCTGCCACCACACAGACCGGGGGACTGTGTTATTGATCTGCTGCCCGGCTCCCCACTCCCACGCAAAACGAAACCATACCGTTTGTCCCATCCTGAAGATTCGGCAATGGAAAAGTATATAGACGAGGCCCTTCGGAAGGGGTTTATCCGTCCCTCTACATCACCCGTAGCTGCAGGGTTCTTCTTTGTAGAGAAGAAGGATGGAAGGCTGCATCCCTGTATAGACTATCGCTCTTTAAACGCTGTCACCTCCAAGTTCATGTACCCCCTTCCGTTCATCTCTGCATCGCAAGAGCGCCTCAGGGAGGCGCGTGTATTCACCAAGTTGGACTTTCGGAGTGCATATAACCCGATTCGCATTCGTGAGGGGGACGAATGGAAAACTGCATTTGTGACTGCCCGAGGCCACTACGAGTATTTCATCATGCCGTATGGGCTTGCCAATAGCCCGTCTTCCAGGCTTTCATGGATGACATATTCCGTGACTTGATAGGGAAGTTTGTCATAGTTTACATAGACGACATCCTGATATATTCCACCTCCTTCGCGGACCATGTCCGTCATGTCACTGCAGTGCTGGCCCGCCTACGGCAGCATCGCCTCTACGCCAAAGCGGAGAAATGCGAGTTTCATCGGACTTCCGTGACCTTCCTCGGTTGCACTTTATCCCCTGGGCAAATCTCCATGAACCTGGACAAGGTGTCGGCTGTCACGCAATGGCCTGTGCCCCGAACGAGAAAGGAACTACAGTGTTTCATTGGGTTTGCCAACTTCTATCGCCGCTTCATCAGGGGTTTTGGTTCGCTGGCCACTCCGCTCACCAACCTTCTTCGGGGTGGGCAGCATCTGCGGCTGGATTGGACACCCGAGGCTGATCGGTCGTTTTCGCTGCTTAAGGGGGCGTTCACCTCGGCGCCTATTCTGCATCTCCCTGATCCTCAGGTCCCTTTTGTGGTGGAGGTCGATGCCTCGGAGGTGGGTGTGGGAGCTATTCTCTCCCAACGCCAAGGAAACCCCCCTAAGTTGGTCCCTTGTGCCTTCTACTCCAAGAAACTACAACCGGCAGAGCAAAACTACGACGTTGGTAACCGGGAACTTCAAGCGATAAAATTCGCTTTAGAGGAGTGGAGACACTGGTTAGAGGGGGCTGAACATCCGTTTGTCGTCTACACAGACCATAAAAATCTGGAATACCTGAAGGAAGCCAAGCGACTGAATCCCCGACAAGCCAGATGGGCGTTGTTCTTCTCCCGGTTTCGATTCTCCGTTTCCTACCAGCCTGCGAAGAACACTAAAGCAGATGCCCTGTCACGTATACATGAAAAGGATCCCACGGACAAAATACCGGAGTATGTACTGCCTCGCACCTGTTTCCTGGCTGCTGTTCGTTGGAACCTGCAAGGCGAATTGGAAGACGCTCTACGCAGTGATCCCAGCCCTGACGACTGCCCAGAAGGAAAGCAGTACGTTCCTGTGTCACTGAGAGGGCGCTTCCTACAGCTTGGACACAATACCGCAGGTACTGGTCACCCCGGAATCACACGCACTACACATCTCCTGTCACGGCAGTATTGTTGGGCGTCCCTGAAAGACGATGTGCGGGACTATATATTGGCGTGTAGCGTATGCGCTAAGAGTCGCAGTCCTCGAACACTCCCTGTAGGGAAACTATTACCGCTCTCGATTCCACGCCGTCCCTGGTCACACATAGCGATGGACTTTATCACTGACCTGCCCAAGTCCGAGGGGAATACAGTCATTTTAGTCGTAGTTGACAGATTCTCGAAAAATGTGTCGCTTGATTCCCTTTCCAGGGCTGCCCACCGCCATGGAAACAGCCCAAGCCATTTTTACTTTTGTTTTCTGCGTCTTCGGGTTACCAGAAGATATTGTCTCAGATCGCGGAGTCCAATTCACCTCACAGTTGTGGAGGCAGTTCTGCAAATTGCTCGGGGTCGCAGTCAGCCTTACCTCCGGGTATCACCCTCAGTCTAACGGGGAAGTGGAACGAGTGAATCAAGAAATAGGGGGATTCCTAAGGCGATACTGTGTCTCTCAAACCAGCTGGAGCAAGTACTTACCCTGGGCTGAATATGCCTGTAATTCACTTATGCATTCTTCCACCAAGATGACCCCATTCCAATGTGTATATGGCTATCAACCTGCTTTCTTTCCGTGGGACAATACGCCATCAGACGTCCCGGCGTTGGACGACTGGTTCAAGAACAGAGCGCGAACATGGGAGCGGGCCCACGTACACCTATGCCATGCCCTGCATACTCGGAGGCTCCATGCTGAGCGTCGCCGCCTGCCCACTCTGGTCTACCACCCGGGTCAGAGAGTGTGGTTGTCCACCCGTAACCCGAACCTGCGACAGAATTGTAAGAAGCTCAGCTCGAAGTACATCGGGCCCTTCAAGGTCTTGAGTCGAGTCAATGCGGTGACCTATAAATTGCAGCTCCCTCCTCAGTATCGCATACATCCTGTCTTTCATGTTTCACTGCTTAAGCCTGTATTTTACAGCCCCATGTCTGCTGCCGCGCTGCTCGCCAAGCCACCTGAGCCGCTGGAGCTCGACGGTCGCCCTGCCTACCTCATTCAGGACATCCTGGAGTCCAGTCGGCGTCGGCGTGGGCTTCAGTATCTCAATGAGTGGGAGGGCTATGGTCCCGAGGAGCGGGCGTGGGTCCCTGTGTGGGATGTGTTGTACCCTCCTCTCATCGCTGAATTCCATGCTGCTCATCCTAACTTCCCTGCTCCCAGGCGTCGTGGCTGGCCCCCGTCTAACCGATCTGTTGCGGCTGGAGCCGCTCGTCAGGGGGGGGGGGTACTGTCAGGAACAGCACATGATCACCGTGTGATGCGGTTCACCTGCCGCTCATTGCCCCTCCCCTTTCGCAACTATTAAAACTTCCTCCTCTCTCTTCCGGGTTGCGAAGTATTGTTGCCATGCCACATACCAAGCGTTTTCTCAGTGTTACTGCTTTCCATTGTACCGACCTCTGCTCTCCTCCTAGACCTCGTCCCCTGCCTAGTCCCTTTGTACCTTCTGGCTTCTGTCTCACCGGCGTGACCCTGGACTTTCCTGACTACGATCACAGCACTCCTGCACCACACACCCTGAACAGAGTTACTCGCCTGTTTGATCACTCTGTAATCGCTGTTTCAATAAAAGCGGCTATTATCCGCACTTGGATCCTTGTCTGCCTAATCAGTACGTTACACCTAACAATGTAGTCAAGAGGTAAGAAACAAAATGGATGATAAATAATTAGTTTTTAGCTTAGCTAATGACTGGATTGAGTCACAGGTAAAAACCGACCTGTTTATATAAGAGATAGTAACAGAAATCTTAACACACAAGGAAGGTTAAAGTTGCTACATATTTTTGATCTGTTACAGGAAATTGAACAATCATGATCCTACAAGGTAGCAGGAAACATGTCTATATGTCTTGGACCATCTTCATAATGTTGTTCATCCATTAAATTCATTTGTAGAGTGAATGGACACGTCATTAGAAACACCCGATCTTTCACTATTAGTGCTTCCCTGTTTGGAAATTGGACGTGACCTCAGATTGCAGCATAAAATCAGGCAAGTTTGTATGGATGATTTTCTTTGTAAAACCACAATAGATTGTGAAAATCAAATGATCTGAGTGACTTTAAATGAACTAGCCAGTCCAGCCAGGATCAATATTTCAAAAACCACCAAAGTCCTACCCCTCCCAACTATCCAGCAAAGGAGATCCTGTAGATGTGAACATGTCCAAAAAAGGAGCCAGAGGTGGATGTGAAGAATGGGTGGATGAACAGGTGGTGCAGTGTCACGCATGTTGCAGCTGAAAGCAGTGCTGGTGCTCCAACAGGGCTTTGTGTCCACACTCGTCGTTGCCCAGATGATCTACAGCAGAAGACCAGTTCAAGTGCCAGTGCTGCATACAGTAATCAGGCAAAGACTCCAGTAGACAAATGAGCACAACAATTGGATCACTGAACAGTGGACAAACTTCACAAGCACACATGAATCCAGGTTGCTCTTGCAACATTTTGATGGAGGGTCAGAATTTGGTGCAGGTATCATGAATCTATGGGACCATCCAGTCAGGTGTCAGCAGTTCAGGTTAGTGAGGGTGTTGGGGATTGTTTTCTTGGCACATCCTGGGTCCTCTGAAACCCATGAATAGGTGTTTGGACAGCAGAGTGGACCTAAGCTTCATGTCCAACCATGTTCATCCCATCATGGCTGCTGTTTACCACATACAGATTGACACTTGTCAGCCACCTACTGCCTGACCGGATGAGCCTACACCATGATGGACATTACTACATCTTTTCCTTTTCTTTATTTCTTTGTCTAAATTGTTGTTGTTGTCATGGTGACCGGTGTCGGCCAGAGGAGGATGGGTTCCCCCCCTGAGTCTTGGTTCCTCTCAAGGTTTCTTCCTCATGCAAAAAAACTAGGGAGTTTTTCCTTGCCACAGTCGCCCTTGGCTTGCTCACTGGGGGCTAGGACTCGGACACTTGTAAAGCTGCTTTGTGACAACAACTGTTGTAAAAAGCGCTATATAAATAAAATTTGATTGATTGATTGATTGACTTGTCATAATTGTACCATGTCCCAAGGATCTTACAGTAAAAGATTCTGAAGAAACTGCATTCTGTCCATAAAATTCATGAATAAATGCTTTAATAAATCTGGTTTAATTACAGCCTCATTATTACATATATGTAATATAAAATGTAGGCAGATTTGAATGATTGCTAAATGCATTGTTTCGGTAGCGTAGTGAATTTCATAACTTAGTGAATAATGTAACTCCTAGAGCATCATGGAACAATAAGGCATACGCACGTGCTGAGCAGAGCCAGGTTTAAGGGCAGATCCATAATCAGAGAAAGAACTAGAAACAGGTGGGAATGATAATCGGGGGCGGGGTTACAAATGTCATGGGAGGGGCAGGAGAAACACATGGGGAACCAAAACATAGACACATGGCTAGAAAAACAAAAGGTACATTTGACAGGTGGGGGCGGAGCTAGCAGTGACATATTAATGCTCACATTTACACTGTGGTTAAACATAATAAAAATCAATATTTAATTTCTAATAAATACTGTAATAAAAATGTATACAATCAAAACATTCAAGCAGCATAAATGTGAAGAATGTGTTGCATTTGATTACAATGTGTTTTAATGTGTGTTGATGTAATATGAAATGTACAGCCACACATTGTCCAAAATGTTTTTAGATTCTTAAATGGATTTTATGTATTATGCTGACTGAATAAAATATAGATATTTTAGAATACAGTGGCATGCTACAATATTCCTGTCAGGATCACAGGCTTTATGATCAACTGTTTACCTACTTCTCATTTTCACTATTTTTTATTCCAGAGTTATTGTACAGAGGTCTGTATGAGTCCTCTCACAGTGGCTGTCTAGCACAGTAATACACAGCAGAGTCTTCTGACTTCACTTGACTCATATGCAGGTAGAAATTCGAGCTGTCCTTAGATGCTGTGAACCTGCCCTGTACTGTCTGGGCTGTGCTCTTATCAGAACTAGAATAATAGTAGATGATCCATTCGAGTCCTTTTCCAGGAGCCTGACGAATCCAGTACATGTTAGTGCTCCCCACACTGAATCCACTGCAGGCACAGGTCAGTTTGTGGGATCCACCTGGATTGACTATTACTGACGTCTCAGACTGTGTGAGGATGACCTGAGAGTGAACACCTAAAAGACAGACAACGAATAATTGTCACGGTGGAGTAAATTTGTAATTAATTTTATCTTTAAATGAGACAGATGAAGGACTCACATGTAACTACCAGCACCAGCAGCACTGTAGATGTGACAAACATGGTTGGTTTAGAGTTGGATGTTTGAATGGAAAACTACCTGGAGATCCTCTTCAAACTTTCTACCTGTTCCTCTAAATATAGGAAAGAGGTTCAAAGAGACATTTGCATAACAAGTCAGTGATGTGACAGATCACAGAGGGAGTGTCAGTAAGGGGCGCCCTCTACTGGTGTTACATGAGTGCAGCATGAGTAAAGATGATCTTTAGAATGACTTTATTGTTGGAGATATCCTGAATATTTTCAAATTACATCTGTAAGCAATCATTATTCTGCTGTGATACTAATATTTCATAAATTGATGTCAAAAGTATACAGTGTATACGAAAGGGAGTCTTGATGTAAACATCTTGTCAACACAAAAGGTCAGAGGAGGATGTGAAGATTCAATCAACAAACGGGAGTTGCACAGTCAAGCAAACTGCAACCCAGTACAGTGCTGACACTCCTACAGTGCTGTGTGTGTATGTGTGTGTGTGTGTGTGTGTGTATGTGTGTGTGTGTGTGTGTGTGTGTGTGTGTGTGTGTGTGTGTGTATGTGTGTGTGTGTGTGTGTGTGTGTGTGTGTGTGTGTGTGTGTGTGTGTGTGTGTGTGTGTGTGTGTGTGTATGTGTGTGTGTGTGTGTGTGTGTGTGTGTGTGAGAGAGAGAATGCACAATTCGTCATGCAGACCAACAGTTTATGTGCCATCACTGTCTAAAATAAACAAACAGGTATGACTCCAGTGGGCAAAGATAGTCTTGTCAAATTATTACAGATTTCAGTTGCACCATGCTGATAGGAGGGGTATAAATTGATGCAAAATAACAAATTGATGAGCTCTTCCTGTCGGGTGTCAGCAGTTCAGGCTGCTGAATGTGGAGTATTGGTGATGGGAATGTTTTCTTTGGCTGGATCATCTGCTACCTGTGGATGGACAGTAGGTCTTACCTAAGCATTGTGGACAACCAAGTCCATCCTTTCTACGCAGCTGTAAACCAAATCACAAGAGGACGATGCAGCATACCACAAGGATCTAATAGTAACTGATTGGGTCCAGAAACATGAGAATGAGTCTACTGGCCTTCACGTCAATTTCATTGCTTAACAAATACAAACAAATAATATTTTTTTCTTGAGTCACTAGAAGATTCCAAATGCTGACATTTACACTGAGGTTGAACATAATAATAAACTAAATTCCATTTCATATAAATTAATATATTTTTTATACCATTTAAAAAATACAAGCAGCATAAATATGAAGAATGTGTTGTTGTATTTGATTACAGTGTGATTTAATGTGTGTTGAAGTAATATTAATGTCACGTTGAGGACCCCGGCCCCTCCCTTTTGGGCGTGTGTATACGTAGTCCACGTGCTTTGTCTGCGTCAGCGGAACTCTGTGGTGTGTCTCTCCTGTGAATCGTCTCGTAATCACATGGGGCTAATGTGGTTTGTCTATTTAATGTGCGCTCGCGCAGTGTCCTGTGCTCGTCGTTGTCTAAGTCTACACGTTGTGTGTGTGCTTGCTCCGTGTTACTCGTGCGCTATTGCGCAATACTTGTCAATTAAAGGTTACGTTTGCTCCGCAACCCGAGGATTCTGTGTCTTGTCCTTGGCTGCGCCCGAACGTCACAATTAAATTCACAGCCACACATTGTTCTAAAGGTTTTAGATTCTTATTATGTTTAAATGGATTTTATGTCTTATGCGAACTGAATAAAATATAGATATTTCAGAATACAGTGGCATGCTACAGAATTACTGTGAGGATCACAGGCTTGATAAACTGTTTTCCTACTTCTCATTTTCACTATTTTTTTATTCCAGAGTTATTGTACAGATGTCTGTATGAGTCCTCTCACAGTGGCTGTCTAGCACAGTAATACACAGCTGTGTCTTCTGGCTTCAGTTGACTCATATGAAGGTAGAAATTTGAGCTGTCTTTGGATGCGCTGAACCTGCCCTGTACAGTCTGGGCTGTGCCTTTATCAGAGTCAGTGTAGTAGTACACGATCCATTCCAGTCCTTTCCCAGGAGCCTGACGGATCCAGTGCATCCTATAGCTGCCCAGGTTGAATCCACTGCAGGTGCAGGTCAGTTTGTGGGATCCACCTGGAGCCGCTGCTACTGACTGCTTAGACTGGGTGAGGACGACCTGGGACTGAACACCTGAACAGAGACACAAAGGAAATATTCTTTCAATGTTTTAAAATTATTGTTATGATTTGAAGTGGTTCATCACAGAAAGAGACACAAGACTCACATGTTGGAATTAGCAGTAGCAGCACCAGTGTAGATGTGAGGAACATGGCTTGGTTAGAACTGGAGCTCATTAGAGTTGTTAGACACCTGGAGGTCATCTACAGCCTTTCATCATGTTCCTCTAAATATAGAGAAGGGCTTCAATGAGAACTTTGCATAACAAGCCAATCACATGAGAGATGCTGTGTGGCTAATGAGGGTACATTAGACATGTTTGTGTTCTGGGACAGGGCTGCACCCTACTGTACTGTAAGGGCAACATGAATTAATATTTCCACAGTCTCACCAGCACTCAATGTGTTTGTATGCCTAAGTTTATGTTGGCCATAAAATTATTATATTAATTATTATATTATATTATTATATTATTATATTAAGATTTTAGAAATTCAAATTCTATAATTATAACCCAGCACCCAGTTGGGGTTAGGTGCCTAGCTCAAGGGCACCTCAGGCCTCAGGCCTGGGAATCAAACCCACAACCCTCCGGTCACAAGACCAGTTCCCTACCACAGGACCATGACTGACCCTTATGTGTGTGTGTTTGTCTACGTTGTTGTCAGTTGTTTGACTGAGAGTCCTGCTATGTAATTTTATGTTTAATGTACGTGTAACAAGTCAGAATCATGAGACATGAGATGGGATCCATGCGCAGGTTTATTATACAGGGCCGGAGCAAAGATAAGACGAAAGCGCAAAAAAGGCCAAAAATCCAGAGACAGGGTTGCCAACTCTCACGCATTGAGCGTGAGACACACGCATTTGACCATCTTCACACGTTCTCACGCCACACTTCCGATATCTCACGCTGAAAAAAAAATCTAGTTTATTTACCTCTGATCCACATCTATGATTCAATGAGTTACTAGTTCGCTCTGGCGTCAACCACTGGCGATCGATCAATCGCGATACAATACTTAATTTGTGTCCATTTTACACCGCCCCTGTAACTACTTACCCCCCCCCTCCCGTCAACAACTTACGTTCACCACACTTCCCCCCCCCCCCCCCCACCCCGTCAACAATTTACATTCGCCACCCCCTCCAGGTTCAAATCTCACTCCAAGTGATCTTGAGAAGTTGGCAACCCTGCAGAGATCCAAAAAACAGCAAAGGTACAAACAGCACAAGGTAAAAAACAAGGTCAGAGGTTCACAGCCAGAAATTTATACACAGGACAGCAGGCTAGAGAATAACGCCTGGTATGCGAACACTAAGGAATGGGAATACTTTGCAAAGTGAGGATGATCCAGGAAGAGTATATACTGGCAGGATAATTAGTAAAATAGGAAGAGCTGTGGAGAAACCATAGCCACCCTAGGACCTCTGGAGGTGGGAAGGGGAACTGCAGGTGTTCACAGTATCATAGCATTAAAGACGGCTATAGCCTCCTCAACTCGGCACCTTGCTTCCTTTCTCTCACTTCACAACGTGAGAAACGTGACAGGAATATAAAACCCCTGGCTAGATATGAAACCCTAGTCAAACTGAACTTGATTTAACAGTGAGGACTGATTTCTTCTGATTTTTAATAAGGCACTGATTTTTTTTTTATATCTACTCCTAAGAAAAACATTATTGTATGCGCAACTGTTCATCTGTGCATTGATTCAGGTTTCATTGAACATTTGATTTGGGTTAAAAATATTCACTTTAATTTTCAAGCTGAACTTACAGAGGACAGAGCTCAGTGATTACAAGATTACTATAGCATGGATTATAAAGGAAGCGGTCACCCTGTGGTTTATACACACCATAACACATGAGTAATTTGATCTACTTCAGATGAAGTAACTATTTTATACAGCCCATTTTGCTTCATTAAGATCTTAATTAAGAGCTAAGAAACAAATGGGTATGTAGTTAATGGTAATTTACTGTTTGCCTTTTTATTTTAACAGACTTTAACTGCAACAGTGTTTTCTTCAGGAGTTGTTTTTGAACAGGGATGTAACTGAATTATCTCACTGTGGTTCACGAGCACAGCAATACACAGCTTTGTTTTCAGTCTGCAGATTCTGCCCTTGTAAGTTAATGGTGCTGCTGGAAGAGTCTCTGGAAACTTGAAACCTGCTTTTCAGTTTATCACTATAGTAGATGTTACCACTACCACATATCCGTCCAACCCACTCTAGAGCTTTTCCTGCAGGCTGCCGGATCCAGTGTGTACAGTAGCTGGTATCAGTGACTGAATACCCAGACACTTTACAGGTGAGTGTCATTGATTGTCCAGGACTGACAACAATGGAACCAGGCTGTGTTAACTCGATGCTGTTAATACCTGTTAAAAATGTAGATTATTTTAATATTTTCAAGGCAAATGTCTATTTAAAGTGAACATGTAATAAAGACTCATTACATGTAGTAATCTAATAACAGATAATCTATTCATGTAAAGACTGATAGAGACTCACAGCTTACAGTGGCCATCAGCAACAGCAGGAGTGTGTGGAGCATGATGTGTGTGGACGCTGAACAAGTAGACGCTGTCTTCACCTCCAACTGCTTCATTAAGGGGGAACAGCAGGTCATTTGCATTGAGAATCACCTGATACAAATCTGCTGCTCTCTGGAGGTCTTCAGGATGTACTTAGTCATGTAAGTTTTTACCTTGCAAATATTTTTAGAACATAAAACCTGAGCAGACATTTTTACGACATGTACTGCTGTGTTCTGTGTTCTTCTAAATGCACAATTTGTATTTTCTATTTTAATAGAATAGAAATAAAATTGAAAAATATAATGTATATATAATAATAAATAAAACTTACAATAGTTTGTTAAATTGTTTACTGTTTATACTGAAAGTTTAGAATTTTCAGTTTTTCACTGTAGCATGAAGCTGAAAACAGTTTTCCATAAACATTTTTGTAAATTTTACAAAATATTTGTAATGTAATAATAATTTAGTCACATTTTTTTTAACTATATGTAGTACACATTGATTCTGTGAACCTCCCTACTACAGATGAACATGCCAAACTTGGCAAGTGTGACGGTACTGCGGGCCCCCTACTGGTCGCCTCTGTCTACAGCGGCAGTTGTCTTGTTGTTGTGTTGTGTTCGTCCCTCAGGTGGGCGGAGCCCGTGATCCGTCTCACCTGAGGGTCGTTTGTTTGTCTATATATGTCTTGTCTTTGTACCAGTTGACCGCTGGTCATTATATCCTTAATTTGTATCGCGTCATGGGTCTTTGGTTTGTGCACTTTATTCATTTAAACCTCCTTTTCCCCTGAGACTTTGCGTGATCGCTTCCATTTTATTTTGCACTCCCTGCCCGTCACAGCAAGATTGCTACTGGGCATTTTATTTTGCATTTCTGATCACATAATGATGTTTGGACATTGAATCTTTCTCATTTATGCTCCCATCATAATAAATGTTGTTTATCCACTCCAAAGCTTTTCCTGCAGGTTGTCGAATCCAGCCTGTTCCACGGTGACTGCTGCTAACAGTGATGGAAGCTCCAGTCACTCTACAGGTGATGGTTAAAGGATCTCCTGGTTTTACAGCTACTGAGTCTGACTGAATGAGTTCAGTAGCACAGAACACATCTGTAGAAAGACAGAAGACAAGGTTCATATGGTTAATCTGGGGGTTCAGATGAACTACGAACCCTTCAGTTCAAACACTCACAGGAGACAGCAGCCAACAGCAGCAGTGGAGCTGAAACAAACATGTTTTCAGTTGAAGCAGGACTGAAGGGAGTTGTTCTCCTCTACAGGCACATCAGAGATGGTCAGAACATTGTGATCCTACTACTATTATGACTAGATGGGGATTTGCATATATTTGCATTGTAGGATAGTCGTTCTGTGCTACAATTAAACAGATGCTATAATACACAGCAGACTGGCTCAACTTTTACAAAATATATTAGATGTACAGTTGTGATCAAATTTATTCAACCCCCAATGCTGCGAAGGGTTTTATGGAATTCAGTGCACATTTGTAATTGTGTTCATAATGAAATCTTACAAGGACTTGTTAAAGAACTAAATGCAACTAAGATAGCATCAATTTTTTTTGTCATAAAGTATTAAATGGCCTTTTTGTGATTTCTTCATTGACACAATTATTCAACCCCTTTACGACTACCACTCCTAAGAACAGAGGTTCATTCCAGTGTTTTCCATCAGGTATTGAAAACATCTGTGGATGTCAACGAGCAGCAATCAAGCATGATAAGCACCAATTAGGCAGATTTAAAAGGACTGTGATACTCAGCTCCTTCTAGACATCTACTGGTGTGTTTCCAAGCATGGTGAAGGCAAGAGAATGGTCCCAGAAGACAAGAGAAGAGGTTATTGCTCTTCACAAGAATGGCAATGGATATAAAAAGATTGCGAAGTTGTTAAATATTCCAAGAGACACTATCGGAAGTATCATTCGCAAGTTCAAGTTAAAGGGCACAGTGGAAACGTTACCTGGTCGTGGCAGAAAGAAGATCCTGACCGCGACTGCTGTGCGCTACCTGAAGCGTAATGTGGAGAAAAATCCCCGCGTGACTGCTAAGGAACTGAAAAAAGACCTGTCAGATGTGGGCACTGAAGTTTCAGCTCAGACAATAAGGCGCGCACTGCATAACGAAGACCTCCATGCCAGAACGCCCAGACGCACCCCCTTGCTGACTCCAAAGAACAAGAAAAGTCGACTGCAGTATGCCAAAAGTCATGTGGACAAGCCACAAAGGTTTTGGAACAGGTTTTGGAAACTAAATTAGAACTGTTTGGGACAATGGACCAGCGCTATGTTTGGAGAAGGAAGAACCAGGCTTATGAACAAAAGAACACCTTGCCTACTGTGAAGCATGGCGGGGGGTCAATTATGCTTTGGGGCTGTTTTGCTTCTAATGGTACAGGAAAGCTTCAACGTGTGCAGGGTACCATGAATTCCCTTCAGTACCAGGAGATCTTGGAGGAAAATGTGATGGAGTCAGTCACAAACCTGCGGCTTGGGAGACGTTGGACCTTCCAACAGGACAATGATCCGAAGCACACATCCAAGTCCACTAGAGCATGGTTGAACATGAAAGGCTGGAACATTCTAGAGTGGCCATCGCAATCACCAGACTTAAATCCAATTGAGAACCTCTGGTGGGACCTAAAGAAGGCAGTTGCAGTGCGCAAGCCTAAGAATGTGACTGAACTGGAGGCTTTTGCCCATGAAGAATGGGCTAAGATACCCATAGGTCGCTGCAAGACACTTGTGTCAAGCTATGCTTCACGCTTGAAAGCTGTCATAACTGGAAAAGGATGTTGTACTAAGTACTAAAAAATAATGTCACTAGGGGGTTGAATAAAACTGATAATGATGTGAGCACAGTAAAGACATTTGTGGTTATTCCATCATAAATATTATATTATGTTTGTCTAATTTATAAGTGCCTCTTTGATATAATTGTAAATAAGATGACTGAAATGATCAAAATCAATGTCAAACTGGCCAAAACACTTTATTTCAGTGGGGGTTGAATAAATTTGATCACAACTGTATATTAGCTATATTAGCTATTTTAGTAAATGCTTACTTGTACCTTGGGATCTTTAATGGGTTGCTGAAGATTATTTCCATTTTGTGAGTTTGATTGATTAGTATATTCTGATCTTTATTAGGAGAACTGATCTCCTATCAGTTATGGTATGTTTTGGATTTTCATGAAACTACACAGTCCCCCCATCCTGACTAAACTGCAGTGCTACAACTGTGGAAATCAGAACTGTTATTTTTATTACAAAAAGAGAACAAAAGAACAATATAATGAATTCAAGTGTAAGGTGTGAGTTCATTCTTTACTTCATAATTGAAAATTAATGTTTCTTGTTTCTAGTTAAATCTTGACAAAGTGAGATTAATATGTCAAATTTCAGAACATTTCAAGTCACTAGAATTTTGTGCAACGTAACATGGAAAAGAGAGCCATATTTTTCTGTCTGAGATTACTAAACTTTCATCTACACTGTAAATGGATGAAGAGTTTTTGTACAGTTTTCCCTCTGCTCTCTCTCACAGTGAGTCTCTAGCACAGTAATACACAGCAGAGTCTTCTGACTTCACTTGACTCATATGCAGGTAGAAATTTGAGCTGTCCTTAGATGCTGTGAACCTGCCCTGTACTGTCTGGGCTGTGCTCTTGTAAGAATCAGAGTGATAGTAAATTATCCATTCAAGTCCTTTTCCAGGACCCTGACGGATCCAGTGCATGTCAGTACCCCCCACAATGAATCCACTGCAGGCACAGGTCAGTTTGTGGGATCCACCTGGAGTGACTATTACTGACGTCTCAGACTGTGTGAGGATGACCTGAGAGTGAACACCTAAACAGACAGATAGAATTCATAATCAATTGTATCTTTAGATGCTGTTTATTACTGAAACAGACGAAACACTCACATGTAACAGCCAGCACCAGCAGCACTGTAGATGTGACAAACATGGTTGGTTTAGAGTTGGATGTTTGAATGGAAAACTACCTGGAGATCCTCTTCAAACTTTCTACCTGTTCCTCTAAATATAGAAAAGAGGTTCAATGAGAAATTTGCATAACAAGTCATTGACATGACCCATCACAGCAGGGATGTTGGGTATATTTCAGTGAGGGGCGCACCCTAGTGGTGGTATATGAGTGCAGCATGAGTAAAGATCACATTTAGAATGTTTAGTTTTACTGCTGGAGATATCCTGAATATTATCAACTCAGAAACCTGCAAGGAATCGTTATTCTGCTGGGATAATTTATGTCTGTAAAGTGATAATTGACCTATTCCACCAGAGTCTGATACATCCAGTGCATGTTAGTGTGTCCACACTGAACCCACTGCAGTCACAGGTCAATTTGTGAATTGCAGTTGGAGTAACTGCCATACCTGTCAAGTCTCCCGTTGTGGCCGGAAAACTATTTTGGATAATAAACCTCGCTCTACACATCAATCTATGAAGCCTTATGATGATGATGATGATTCATGGCCTTAACCTACAGAATGAAGATGTACTGGGTATGTCTGCTTCCTTAAGTAACTAAATAACTCAAGGAAGGTTCACTGGGAAATGGAGCCCTAGTGTTTGTACAGATGCTCCACCAAATTCTATGACTCCTGTACCCAGTAATTCAAAGCCTTGTCCTCCCAAGTCTTTCCTCTCTTTGGTGATTGTGCCATCTCGTCTGTCCATGAAAAGATAAACCCAGCCAACCACTGGACCAATGAACTCTTTCTGATATTAATAAGAGGCCATTTTTTATTATTGTTGTTCTTCGTCCCCTAAAGTAGCCCTCAGAGAGCATCAACGTGATGTTTGAACATCCACTGAGGCGTTCAGCTGCATCTGTTCAGAAACCTCACCCACCCTCCAAACCTGCCAGCCGTGAGTGAGTGAGTTACTCACTGACTTGCACTTAGTCATACTGAAAATAAAAGGATGTCCATAGTGTCACTGTGGTAGTATTTGTATTTGCATAAAATCAGGCCCTAGATGTCAGAAGTAATCAGAGTTATTCTGAGGGTATACTGCTAGACTGAATGGAGACATTTGAAGATCAGGATGTTTAGCAGTAGGTGATCAGGTCCATCAGATTGCAGTCTCCTGTTCCTGAAGAACAAGGTTCCAACCCAGCAACTACATTAATAAAAACTAAAATACTGTTTCCTGGAAGAATGATTACCAGGAAGTCATGCTTTACCTCCAACTTAAAAATAATGATTTGTTTGTCTTTTTCTTATTACAATTCTTCTTTTTTATGAGATCTAATTGGTCTATTTGGACCATGTTTGGCAATGATGGCTCATCAATGTAACATTAAACCAATAATCAGTGCAAATCAATGTTTTATTTTCTGATATAAGGTAGATATTTAAAGTGTCATACTTTTGAAGTCATCTCATAAATGGTTTTAATTGTTAGCTAGAGTTGAATTGCAAGTTATTTTATTAAACTTGATCAAATAAACCAAATAATTAAGGGAGCATTTAATTATAAGTGTGTATTTGACCTTAATGGTTAAGGCTGATGGTTTAACAGAGCATATGCAAATCTGTATATTTGCATCAGTATTTTGGTTCGCTGAACACAGGTGTTTCCCAAAAGTCGTGCATCAGCAATTCTGATTAATATCGTTATCAGTGACTGTGGTGTTTCAGTGTGTTAAGAGAGCAGATATGATAGATTTGTGTTTCTGTGTGCTGCACAGAAACACAAGGAAGGGAGTGGAGGAGTACAGATGGTTCTATATTAAAAATAGATTTTAAGATTTCATATTATCGTCATTACCATTGTAATAGTGTTTGTGTAACAGTGGGTGCATAGCACTATGCAGACATTATACTGTATAAGAAGGGTTTATTCACAGTAGTAGTCAGACAGTCCAAAGGTCAAATCCAGATTATTGGCCACATCAGATCAGTCCAGAATCTGCAAATCCAAAAGAGACGAGAAACAAACCTGGTTGATCCACAGAGAGAATAAATCACAATACAGACACTCCATATGCTTCCTGCTAGATTTGACTATACTTTGTAATGAAGTGAAGTCCAGGTCCATAAGGAGGTGTGGGAATGATGACCAGGTGTGATTAATAATTAGGGGAGGATGATCTGGTCAGCCAGTGCTGGGGATTCTGGGAGTTGGAGTCTCTGGTGTTTTGCTTTATGACAGTTTGCGTTTTAATAAATTGAGCTTCACTATTGCAATTCCAGAAGTATTCCACATATTATAAATAGAACAGCATAACTGCATTTTATTTTTGAAAAAGGTTTTATACATAAGGGTAGTAAAATATTATGCAGCAGTTTTATTGGAACTATTTATTTATTTAATATTTATTTACTTTATCAGCTTGTAGGTCTAAGGTTGGTCCATCTGGCTAATTTGCATTAGTCATCCTCCAAATTTTCATTGATTCATATTTTCAAGCCTACATTATGTAACTGTACTCATATAAAACTATCTCAGAACCTAAGAAAGCAGCTCTTCAGTTTAAATGCAATGTGGTGATTTTTAGTAGTATTACCAGTAGTGCTAGTAATATAATGCGTGTATATCTGTATCTGTTTGTGCTCTGACATTTTGGCAGTTTGTGATACTGTGCTTCCTGAGCACAGTAATACACAGCTGTGTCCTGAGCACAGTAATACACAGCCGTGTCCTGAGCACAGTAATACACAGATGTGTCCTGAGCACAGTAATACACAGATGTGTCCTGAGCACAGTAATACACAGCTGTGTCCTGAGCACAGTAATACACAGCTGTGTCCTGAGTCTGAAAGTTTCTGCCCAGTAAAGACAATGTGTTGCTGGAGGTTTCAAAATTTTCTTGGCAGATATTAATATAGTTAGATTTGCATATTTTGTTCTTTATTTCAATGTCAAGTTAAACACATTAGCATCTGTAATGGTTCCTCGGAAAATTGAGGAAAATTAGGGAAAATTAAGGAAAGGATAAAAGTATTAAAATATTCACCTGTGCCATGAATACAGTCATGTATTTACTCGTGCCTGGGATGGATTTGTACATTAATTCAGATGAATGGAGACCAACTGGATAGTGTGGAAGGTCATTCTTTGACCTTTATCAACTCACATATCGAGAAAAATCTGTCTTTATACAACAATATATTGGGATTTTTTTCCTGGTTCCTAACCAAAATGTAGGATTCATTTTTGTTACATATCAACATGTAAGAGCTGCTAGATTCTGACTGGTTTTCCTTTTATTAGCATGGTGATTATAGATATAAAGTATATGTTTCTATATTGTGGGGAAAAAACTCATATAATAGAATTGTCGTCTAATAGAATTTGATTTTTGAAGCTGTTGTGCTAATTTACCTTTTTTTCTTTTTTCTTGAAACTTAAACTGTGTTTTACGGTTAATCACTAGTGGTACTATCACCATGGTGTTCTCACTACTCTATTTTACGGTTAATCACTAGTGGTACTATCACCATGGTGTTCTCACTACTCTATTTTACGGTTAATCACTAGTGGTACTATCACCATGGTGTTCTTACTACTCTATTTTAGAGTTAATCACTAGTGGTACTATCACCATGGTGTTCTCACTACTCTATTTTACGGTTAATCACTAGTGGTACTATCACCATGGTGTTTTCACTACTCTATTTTACGGTTAATAACTAGTGGTACTATCACCATGGTGTTCTCACTACTCTGTTTTACGATTAATCACTAGTGGTACTATCACCATGGTGTTCTCACTACTTTATTTTACGGTTAATCACTAGTGGTACTATCACCATGGTGTTCTCACTACTCTATTCCACTCACTCTACTGCCCTACAGAGCATGTGTAGTTACTGCTATTACTGAGTGAATGAAAAACACTGTGTTTCTCAGTCTCACTGACGGCCCAGGATTGACAATCATGAATTAAGTCTGAGTCAGAACAATTATTTTTGTTTGGTTTTTGGTTAAATTTAAAAAAATCTCCTAAACTGCCTGACAGGATGCAGCTGTTGGGGAGAATGTACTGGTAACATCATTGTGTCTTCTTGCTGATCACGTTTGTGAGTGAATACTGCCCCCTGCTGCCTTGTTGTATATTAACGTTGTAGTCCTGGGTCCAGGTACACACACACACAGCTGCTAACTAATCACATGTTGGCTTACACTGTATATTTTATTTGCTGTGGATCAGTCACACTTTGTGTTTGATAAACTCACTGATGTTTCCATCAGGGTGGGTGTTCAGATCATGTGCCTTATCGTTCCTGTCGTCTGACGCCTGCAACTTGGTTGTGTTACTCAGAACACGCCTACCCTGCCCATTTCATGCATCCACGCTTTTACATACTGGATTATCTCAGATGCTTCTTTACATGGGCTGCATCCTGGATCATGTCTGGTCTGATACACCCCTGCTTCCGTGGACCTAGCAATTAAACTTTACTTTGTCCTTCAGGTCTGCCTTTTCTAGTCATTGTTTGTCTAATGTCCTGCCACTGAGTGTCTAATGTCCTGCCATTTGAACCTCATCTGCTTCAGTGATGACCTTGTCCTCCATCTATACTTTCTCCTCAGTTCATCCTTCCATACAGTATAAATTTCTTGCTTTTAAATAGCAGAAAACACATTTGGGCCTTGCAGGTGAGGTTGGATTCTGCTTTAGGATGGAAGGAGGTACTAATGAAGGAATAAATAAAAACTGTTAAGGAGTGTAGGGAAAACATGAGTACAAGAACATTAAAACTAAGGAGATTAGTGTTGTCTCTTTAATAATGAATGTGTAAGGCATGGCACACGTTACTGTGTCAGAAGATATTTAACAGGGAGAGTTTTTGTGAAGGCTTGTAGTTTGTTTGTTTCATTGTGGTTCACGCGCACAGTAATACACAGCTGTGTCTTCAGTCTGCAGATTCTGCCCTTGTAAGTTAATGGTGCTGCTGGAAGAGTCTCTTGAAACTTGAAACCTGCTTTTCAGTTTATCACTATAGTGGGTGCTACCGCTACCACATATCCGTCCAACCCTCTCCAGAGCTTTTCCTGCAGGCTGCCGGATCCAGTGTGTACAGTAGCTGCTATCAGTGACTGAATACCCAGACACTTTACAGGTGAGTGTCATTGATTGTCCAGGACTGACAACCATGGATCCAGCTTGAATGAGTTCAACACAGTGAACACCTGTTGGAAATTGTTCAAAAGTGTTATAAAATAAAAAATAAGAATATAACTACACAGCAGTATTTACAGTCTCATCTACAAACACTCACGGGTAATTGCTGCCACTAGCAACAGCGGTAGGAATGTAGTAAGCATGGTGTATGTTGAGATTGATATGGTGAAGCTGTTGGTCTTCAGGACTTCAGTAAATAGGAGAGGGAGGTGCATTTGCATAGAGCCTCTGATAAGATCAACTTGATGTTTTACATGTCAGCTATTTTAATCTACTTCTCATCTACTACTGTTTATTATGTTTATGTTGAAACAGTACTGTTGAAACTACTGTTTATTATTGTTGAATGCCACATATTAGCAATATGCAATTTTATATTTGGATTAAATTATACAAAATTATATTTAAATGATATATAATTGTGTAATTCTACTAGTGGGGGAATATTTTTCAAAACGTTGCAGATGAATTGGATCTGAGTACATAGTCAAGCTTCTGCAGTAGACATGGAATGTGTTAGGAAATCATTATTAATGTCACAACGAGACAGTCCCACAGCATGAGAGACACACACACACTCACTCACACACACTCAGTCACACACACACTCACTCACACACACTCACACACACACACACACACACACGCACACACACTCACATGCACACACACACACACACACACACACACACACACACACACACACACACACACACACACACACGTCTAGGCTGCTGTGATGATATCTGATGACCAGAGCACTGACTGACTGCTGTTGCTTCAACTGCTCATTTTCTTATGAAGCTTGAATCTCAGTATGGAGAATAAAGATTCTCTAAATATTCAATATCTCTCACTGACCCTACAGAATTAGGAGATCACATAAGGCACTCTAACTGCCAACTCTAAAGTTTTTCAGTTATAATGCTGAAACAATTTAATGTATATTATATTTTAGTCCTTTAGTCCTGTTTGTTTCTCCTTTTCTTGGGAGGGGACACAAGTTGGGGATTTGACGGGCTAATAAATTTGTGTTCTGCGGCTCATTGTCAGAGGTTTTATTTTGCAGTTTGTTTTGAAATATCCAAAGACTTGAAGCTTGATATGGAACCAAATATTTTCACCAGCTGATCGTATGAGGAAGTGTTTGTGTATGACTTTACCACTGCCTTCTTTCACTGTGGGCGTCTAGCACAGTAATACACAGCAGTGTCTTCACTCTTCAGATTGTTCATCTGTAAGTACAGCTGACTGCTGGAGTCGTCTCTGGAGATTGTGAATCTTCCTTGGACTGATTGGGAATAATAGATGGGACTACTAGATGTGCTGATGTATGCAATCCACTCTAGTCCTTTCCCAGGTGCCTGTCTGACCCAGCTCATACGATAGCTACTGAATGTGAATCCAGAGCCTTTACAGGTCAGTTTATGAGAGTCTCCGGGTCTTTTTACCACAGCTTCAGACTGAGTCAGACTCTGACATAGAGAACCTGTGAAACAGAATAATCAGAGTTATGAGTTAAACTCTTTCTTGACTTTTTCCATCTACATAATGAACTCATTTCCATCCTGACACTTACGTGGTAGACATGCCAGCATCAGCAGTAGGAGAGGTGAGAGATACATGGTGCAGACTGTAGCTGAACAGAATGGACCTCCTCTATAGTCTCACTGACACACAGGTGGGTTATAGATGGGGAGGCTGATTTGCATATTGACACAATCAGAGGGTTTAGTGGAAACATGTCCAATGGGGACTATTAGGAGTGATTAAAATACTACTGATTATTATGATTATGAGTTCTACTCATGTCTGTGATGGATTTGTACTTGTAGTCAGATGAAATGGAGATGAGGTGGACAGTGTGGAAGGTAATTCTTTGGCCTTTATCAACACACATAGCAAGAAACAACTTTAGACTGCTGTCTTTATGCAACAGTAGATCTGAGATTTTTCCTCATTTCTAACCAAAATGTGGGGTTCACTTTTGTTACATATTAAGATTCTGACAATTTTTTCCATTAAGATAATCATGAAGTCATGATCATGAAGTCACCATAATAATTATATTATTTCAAGGCTGCTTTGACAGAACAGTCTTTGCTGCATTGACAAAAAGACCTTCCATCTGTTCTATGTAGTACTGGAAATATTATATAGTATAGTGATTATGGCTTTGATACAATTAGGTTAATTGTCAGATAATTTTCTTTATTTTTTAGATTTTCAATCCTGGTTCCATTTTGGTTTCAGATTTCTCAGGAAACCAGAACAATTTCATATCTGTACTGAATCTCCAGAATGTCAGTGATGACCTTGTCCTCCATCTATGCTTCCTCATCAGTTCATCCTTCCATACAGTATAAATTTCTTGCGTTTAAATAGCAGAAAACACATTTGGGCCTTGCAGGTGAGGTTGGATTCTGCTTTAGGATGGAAGGAGGTACTAATGAAGGAATAAATAAAAACTGTTAAGGAGTGTAGGGAAAACATGAGTACAAGAACATTAAAACTAAGGAGATTAGTGTTGTCTCTTTAATAATGAATGTGTAAGGCATGGCACACGTTACTGTGTCAGGAGATATTTTACAGGGAGAGTTTTTGTGAAGGCTTGTAGTTTGTTTGTTTCACTGTGGTTCACACGCACAGTAATACACAGCTGTGTCTTCAGTCTGCAGATTCTGCCCTTGTAAGTTTATGGTGCTGCTGGAAGAATCTCTGGAAACTTGAAACCTGCTTTTCAGTTTATCACTATAGTAGGTGTTACCATCACCACATATCTCTCCAACCCACTCCAGAGCTTTTCCTGCAGGCTGCCGGATCCAGTGTGTGCAGTAGCTGGTATCAGTGACTGAATACCCAGACACTTTACAGGTGAGTGTCATTGATTGTCCAGGACTGGCAACCATGAATCCAGCTTGAATGAGTTCAACACAGTGAACACCTGTTGGAAATTGTTCAAAAGTGTTATAAAATAAAAAGTAAGAATATAACTACACAGCAGTATTTACAGTCTCATCTACAAACACTCACGGGTAATTGCTGCCACTAGCAACAGCGGTAGGAATGTAGTAAGCATGGTGTGTGTTGAGATTGATATGGTGAAGCTGTTGGTCTTCAGGACTTCAGTAAATAGGAGAGGGAGGTGCATTTGCATAGAGCCTCTGATAAGATCAACTTGATGTTTTACATGTCAGCTATTTTAATCTACTTCTCATCTACTACTGTTTATTATGTTTATGTTGAAACTGTACTGTTGAAACTACTGTTTATTACTGTTGAATGCCACATATTAGCAATATGCAATTTTATATTTGGATTAAATTATATAAAAATGATATATAATTGTGTAATTCTACTAGTGGGGGAATGTTTTCCAAAACGTTGCAGATGAATTGGATCTGGGTACTTAGTCAAGCTTCTGCAGCAGACATGGAAACGGTGCGACAGTCCCACAGCATGAGACACACACACACACACACACACACACACACACACACACACACACACACACACACACACACACACACACACACACACACACACACGTCTACCCCAGGCTGCTGTGGTGATATCTGATGACCAGAGCACTGACTGACTGCTGCTGCTTCAACTGCTCATTTTCTTATGAAGCTTAAATCTCAGTATGGAGAATAAAGATTCTCTAAATATTCAATATCTCTCACTGACCCTACAGGATTAGGAGATCACATAAGGCACTGTAACTGCCAACTCTAAAGTTTTTCAGTTATAATGTTGAAAAAATGTAATGTAGATGATATTTTAGTCATTTAATCCTTTTTGTTTCTCCTTTTCTTGGGAGGGGACACAAGTTGGGGACTTCACGAGCTAATAAATCTGTTTTCTGTGGTTCATGATCCGAAGTTTTATTTACAGTTTTTGACGACTGCTAACGTGCGTTTGTCCAATCTATAGTCGCATTTTCAAAACTAAACACAGTGAACACAACATCAGTTTTCAGTGGATATACTATTAGTTCAATTCTTGTTGTTATGGCACTGTCATTTTACATGTTTTTATAATGCTTAAAATTTCTATATACTAGGGTGACCAAACGTCCGTATTTCCCGGGACATGTACGTATTTCACGTCCTGTCCCGGGCGTCCCGGGATAATTTTTAAAACTGTGGAAATGTCCTGGTTTTTAAATTACGTTAATCGGGCCATTAATTCTACAGGCACTAGGACCCTGAGCACGGCGCTGTATGACACGGAATCCCTGAGCCTCATCAGTTGAGCCTCATCATACTCAACTGGTGGAGAACCAACAACTTACGTTCGACACCCCCCCCCCCCCCCCCCCCCCCCGCTCGACAACCTACGTTCCCCCCCCCAAACCCCCCCCCCCCCCCCCCCCCCCCCCCCCCCCGCTCGACAACTTACAACTTACGTTCGCCCCCCCCCCCCCCGTCCTGGTTTTCCCAAACAAAAATATGGTCACCCTACTTATATACACAAGGTTATCCAATAACAAAATTCTGGATCATTTTTGCCTTATTTACAATTGCTCGCACACAGCATGTCAAAAATGAAAACCTAAGGTTCAAAACCTTAAATACTTTATAAAATGCAAAGTTCTGCAAAAACAAAGACAGCTGAAAAGCTATTACTCTAATACATATTTTTTGCACATATAGATCAATGAAATAAAATGAAGTACAGTAATGTACCGGGTCAGACAGGAGCAAATATAACAATTTGTCCTGCAATCTCAAGTGCTGGTTTGGTCCTTCACAAATGCCAGATTGGTCCCTATAACAGAGACCTCCTTCTTTCGTTTTTGAATGAATTCTACCAACAACTGGTTCCAGAAGCAGAAAGGGAACAGGTGGGAGGAAACACGAGGACATTTGTGATGGGACGATGTAGCATTCTGTCATTCTCATGTCATCACAAACTGGTTTATAGACCATCCAAGAGTGATGTCCCTTTTCCTCCCGCCCATCTCACCTTTCCTCAACCCCACTAAGGAACTTTTTTCAGTCTGGAGGTGGAAGGTGTATGATCATCGGCCCCATGACTAAATGTCCCTGCTGCATGCAATGGATCCCGGCTGCAGAGACATTTCAGCTGAAGACTGCCAGGGGTGAAAAAGCTTTTCTTTCCCAGGTGCATGGCAAGGACTAACATCAGATGTGATGTGGATGAAAACATGTGGCCAACTGCTGAAGACCACTTACATTACACATAACAAGACTGTTCAGTTTTGTATTCTGTTTTTTCCCCCTTGTGTGGCTTTTTTTGTATGTGTGTATTTTTACACATATGGGACTATGGCTAATTATGTTTACAATTACGGTAATTTTTTTTTTGGGTTAGGCCACAATTTACAGTAATGTCCCTAATACAGTAAAATATATCCTTTACTGCAAAACTTACTGACTCCTTTTTTGTCTAATCTACATTCCATATAGTACCTAACAGTAAATATCACTCATTGTGTAGACAGTATGTTGCCCAAAATGCACACATTTGAAAAAAAAAAGTACAAATGAAGCGGATTACAGTAAAAATGAACTGACTAAGAAAACAACAGATATTACTGTAAAATGTCTGTTGTTTGCTGGGAGAGGGTAAAATATTACATGTAGTACTGTTTCTGTACTGCCATCAAATTTTTTTACAGTGGTTGTGCAGTGATTGACTATGTTCATCTCGAATAGAGAATGTGTGCTAGTGTTAAGAATAATTGGATACTGAACCAGGTTTGCTGTGTTTTAACAAAGTTGGTGTATAAAGAGAAAACTTTGTTTGCGTTGTGAAATGCAGAGTTGTTATTTAGTTAAGAAAATGCGCTTTTGAAAACGATATTAACTATTTGGCTATTTGTGTGAGGTCAATGTGTTGCTGTGTTTAGAGTTTTGACAATGTATCACAAGTATTGGGAAACGCATGTTAGCAGTCATCAAAAACTGTAAGTTTGATATGGAACCAAATATTTTCATTATGAGGAAGTGTTTGTGTATGACTTTACCACTGCCTTCTTTCACTGTGGGTGTCTAGCACAGTAATACACAGCAGTGTCTTCACTCTTCAGATTGTTCATCTGTAAGAACAGCTGACTGCTGGAGTCGTCTCTGGAGATTGTGAATCTTCCTTGGACTGATTGGGAATAATAGATGGAAGTACTATCTGTGTGGATGAATGCAATCCACTCTAGTCCTTTCCCAGGTGCCTGTCTGACCCAGTTCATACGATAGCTACTGAATGTGAATCCAGAGCCTTTACAGGTCAGTTTATGAGAGTCTCCAGGTCTTTTTACCACAGCTTCAGACTGAGTCAGACTCTGACATAGAGAACCTGTGAAACAGAATAATCAGAGTTATGAGTTAAACTCTTTCTTGACTTTTTCCTTCTACATAATGAACTCATTTCCATCCTGACACTTACGTGGTAGACGTGCCAGCATCAGCAGTAGGAGAGGTGAGAGATACATGGTGCAGACTGTAGCTGAACAGAATGGATCTCCTCTATAGTCTCACTGACACACAGGTGGCTTATAGATGGGGAGGCTGATTTGCATATTGACACAATCAGAGGGTTTAGTGGAAACATGTCCAATGGGGACTATTAGGAGTGATTAAAATACTACTGATTATTATGATTATGAGTTCTACTCATGTCTGTGATGGATTTGTACTTGTAGTCAGATGAAATGGAGATGAGGTGGACAGTGTGGAAGGTCATTCTTTGGCCTTTATCAACACACATAGCGAGAAACAACTTTAGACTGCTGTCTTTATGCAACAGTAGATCTGAGATTTTTCCTCATTTCTAACCAAAATGTGGGGTTCACTTTTATTACATATTAAGATTCTGACAACTTTTTTTCCATTATTAAGATAATCATGAAGTCATAATCATGAAGTCACCATAATAATTATATTATTTCAAGGCTGCTTTGACAGAACAGTCTTTGCTGCATTGACAAAAAGATCTTCCATCTGTTCTATGTAGTACTGGAAATATTATATAGTATAGTAATTATGGCTTTGACACAATTAGGTTAATTGTCAGATAATTTTCTTTATTTTTTAGATTTCCAATCCTGGTTCCATTTTGGTTTCAGATTTCTCAGGAAACCAGAACAATTTCATATCAGCACTGAATCTCCAGAATCTGTGTGTGTGTAAAATTCAGTTCTGGAAGACAATTGGGGGCTTCAAGAAATGTTTGAGACACATTGAGAAGTGTTACATTTTATTTAGTGTACTATGGCACCATCTGCTGACCTTGGGAAAACAATTGTCCATGAGACGTTTTTGCACAGCTCACTCACATGTTTCTCCCACTGTGGTGTCTGGCACAGTAATACACAGCTGTGTCGTGCTCTCTCAAATCATGTAGCAACAGCTCCACCATGTTGTTGGAGTTGTCTCTCGTAATTTTTATACGTCCGTCAACAAGTTTGTCATATATAGTTTTGCTGGCATCATACCAGATAGCCCCCATCCACTCCAGTCCTCTTCCAGGTCGTTGTCTGATCCAGTGCATGCCATAGCTCCCAAAGTCAAATCCAGATCCTTTACAGGACAGACCCAGAGTTTCTCCTGTTTCTTTCAACACTGGATCAGTGGGAATAGACTCGAGACTTTGACATATAATACCTGCCACAAAACAACAAATGTCATTGTCATCATATACACAGTGTGAGATCATCATTTCTAAATGAAGGAGTTGGAGAACTCACTGATGGTGTGGACCAGCAGCAGTAATAGGGAGAGAGTGATATTCATGGTGAGTGTTGATGAGACGCCCCTGCTGCGCTCAACCCAGCAGCACATAAATACTGCATGAACACACAGCCCTCTGGATTTGCATGGTGATGTCGAGGTGTAAGGTCATTGTGTTGGAGAGAAGGTCAGTAGAGAATTAAAAAACACAAACACACAAAACTACTGAATTCCAATGCAAGCTACAACTGATATCAGTGCAGTTCACTGTTATTGATTAGTAAAGGAGAATCAACATATTATTCATAATAGCATTGTTTTTTAATTATATTTTTCATTATATATTTAAATTATTATACCCTTTTGGAATGTTTAATTTCAGAATGCACATCTTGGCAATTTTAATGAAGTAAAAAGATCAAATTATTATAGTAAATGTGAGGACCATTAAATATAAAGATGATGTTTTTGTGACAGTCCTGAGCAGTACTATTTCTAAAATGCAGAATTATATCACTGTCTACAAATCATACCAGTCCCATTCACTACCTCACAGTAGTGTTCATCTATAGGAGTGATAATTCCTTCCAGCTTTTAGTTTGAATTTTTTTGTTTGTTTGTTTTTGTTTTTAATAATGATAATTTATAAATAATAATATTAGCATTTTTTTCATATCATTACATTTTCTTGCAATTTTAATGAAGCAAAAAGAACATTTTCTAAAGTTAGTCTGTCTTGAAAATATCACTCTGACGAGCACTAAATAAACATGTTTTTCTGACAGCACTGAATCTCCAGAGAACACAGTTTGTTCATTGTTGCTCCATTATTATGTAGCTCGCTTCTGCCCCCTACAGGTGGTATGTTATTCATGGCTCTTAAAATCTCTCAGGCATACACCTGACCTGACATACATAGATGGAAAACACAGCAGGTTCTGAGTTTGCTCAGCTAAACATAAAATAAGATATTTGGAACTTCAGATATCGCCACCGATAGACCAGGAGCCTCACTGTTCAACTCTGAGAAGAATTAGGAGAGACTTTGGTGACTTTTATTATTCTCTTGCTGCAGTGACGTATCTGACAGCTACTACATCATGAGTTACTATCTCAAACTTAAGTTACAAGTGAACAAAGTTGTCTGTGTCTGCGTAGTGTTGTGGTTGTTCTTTCATGATTACATGTATTATTGTCATTTGACACTTTCTGAAACTAAATTATATCCTTACAAATATTTCCATTTAAAAATAACTCCATGTTTTTTGTGTTGTGTATGTTTGTATATTTGTCCCTGTACTAGTCATGCACAGTCATGTGCAACGAATCCTGTGCTGTCATTCTCAGATACACCATGTTGTGTTGACTCCACACAGCAGCAGTACATAGATACTGAACGAACACACAACCCTCGTGGTTGTCATCAGTCACAGTACAGCATATTTGGTGAGATTAGGCTGTGTCAGGTACTGTGCGCCATGATGTTTCTGGCTCATTAAACCTAATATATTATAGCTAAATTCTTTCAACCTACAGCATCAATGCAGAACACTTCACAGCTTCCCCTGCTCATAAAGATGAGGCGGACATAGAGAAAATGGAATGTCCAAACGACTCCTGTTTACAGTCTGTTTGCTTATTACTGATGTTTGCCAAATTATCATAGCACAAAATCATCATTAGCAAACTGTAATGCTGTTTGTGTTTGTGGTGGTATTTTAATATCTGTGAACGATTTTAACTGGTGGTTTATTTGCTATATATACACACTCTTTTGCCAAAAGTATTAGCTCACCCATCCAAATGATCAGAATCAGGTGTTTCAATCACTTCCATGGCCATACAGTGGTGTGAAAAAGTGTTTGCCCCCTTCCTGATTTCCTGATTTTTTTCCATGTTTGTTTCGGACCATCAAACCAATTTAAATATTAGTCAAAGACAACACAGGTAAACACAAAATGCTATTTTTAAATGAAGATGTTTATTATTAAGGGAGAAAAAAATTCAAACCTACAGTCATGGCCAAAAGTTTTGAGAATGATACAAATATTAATTTTTACAAAGTCTACTGCTTCAGTTTTTATAATGGCAATTTGCATATACTCCAGAATGTTATAAAGAGTGATCAGCTTAACAGCAATGAATTGCAAAGTCAATATTTGCCTAGAAAATGATTATCCCCCAAAACACATTTCAACTTCATTGCAGCCCGGCCTTAAAAGGACCAGCTAACATCGTTTCAGTGATTGCTCCATTAACACAGGTGTGGGTGTGGATGAGGACAGGGCTGGAGATCAATCTGTCATCATTAAGTAAGAATGACACCACTGGACACTTCAAAAGGAGGCTGGTGCTTGACATCATTGTTTCTCTTCTGTTAACCATGGTTATCTCTAAAGAAACACGTGCAGTCATCATTGCACTGCACAAAAAGAAAGATTGTACCTCAGTCAACAATCTATCGCATCGTCAAGAACTTCAAGGAGAGAGGTTCCATTGTTGCCAAAAAAGCTCCAGGGCGCCCAAGAAAGACCAGCAAGCGTCAGGACCATCTCTTAAAAGTGTTTCAGCTGCGGGATCGTACCCTACCAGCAATGCAGAGCTTGCTCAGGAATGGCAGCAGGCAGGTGTGAGTGCATCTGCACGCACTGTGAGGCGGAGACTCTTGGAGCAAGGCCTGGTCTCAAGGAGGGCAGCAAAGAAACCACTTCTCTCCAGAAAAAACATCAGGGACAGACTGATATTCTGCAAAAGGTACAGGGAGTGGACTGCTGAGGACTGGGGTAAAGTCATTTTCTCTGATGAATCCCCTTTCCGATTGTTTGGGACATCTGGAAAACAGCTTGTTCTGAGAAGACGAGGTGAGCGCTACCACCAGTCTTGTCTCATGCCAACTGTAAAGCATCCTGAAACCATTCATGTGTGGAGTTGCTTCTCAGCCAAGGGAATCGGCTCTCTCACAGTCTTGCCTAAAAACACAGCCATGAATAAAGAATGGTACCAGAATGTCCTCCAAGAGCAACTTCTCCCAACCATCCAAGAGCAGTTTGGTGATCAACAATGCCCTTTCCAGCATGATGGAGCACCTTGCCATAAAGCAAAGGTGATAACTAAATGGCTCAGGGAACAAAACAGAGATTTTGGGTCCGTGGCCTGGAAACTCCCCAGATCTTAATCCCATTGAGAACTTGTGGTCAATCATGAAGAGACGGGTGGGCAAACAAAAACCTACACATTCTGCAAGCATTGACTGTGTGAGAATGGACTGCTATCAGTCAAGATTTGGTCCAGAAGTTGATTGAGAGCATGACACGGAGAATTGCAGAGGTCCTGAAGAAGGGTCAACACTGCAAATATTGACTTGCTGCATTAACTCATTCTAACTGTCAATAAAAGCTTTTGTTACTCATGATTGCAGTTATATTTCTGTATGTGATTACATCTGACAAACGCACATAAAAGCCAGAGGGCAGCAGATCATATGAAAACATAATATTTGTGTCATTCTCAAAACTTTTGGCCATGACTGTACATGTCCCTGTGTGAAAGTGACTGCCCTCGTGTTAAAACAAGAGCACAGTGACAACTCAGCCACGAGGTCACAAAAGACCCCACAACAACATCCAAAGACCTGCAGGCCTCACTTGCCTTAGTTAAGGTCAGTTTTCATGCCTCCACCATCAGAAAGAGACTGGACAAAAAATGGCCTACATGGCAGAGTTCCTAGAAGAAAACCACTGCTGAGCAAAAAGAACATTAAAGCTCGTCTCAATGTTTCCAGAACACATTTTCCATCTTTATGATCCCCAAGACTTTTGGGAAAACATTCTGTGGACTGATGAGACAAAAGCTGAACTCTTTGGAAGGTGTGTGTCCCAGTACATCTGGTGTAAAAGAAACACTGCATTCCAGAAGAAGAACATTATACCAACAGTAAAATATGGTGGTGGTAGTGTGACGGTCTGGGGCTGTTTTGCTGCGTCAGGACCTGGAAGACTTGCTGTGATAAATGGAACTATGAATTATGCTGTCTACCAAAAGATCTTGAAGGAGAATGTCCGATCATCTGTTTGTGACCTCAAGCTGAAAAGAACTTGGGTTCTACAACAAGACAATGATCCAAAACACACCAGCAAGTCCACCTCTGAATGGCTGAAGAAAAACAAAATGAAGACTTTGGAGTGGCCTAGTCAAAGTCCTGACCTCAATCTGATTGTGATGCTGTGACATCATCTTAAAAAGGCGTTCATGCTCAAACCCTCCAATGTGGTTGAATAACAATTCTGTAAAGATGAGTCGGCCACAATTCCTCCACAGTGCAGTAAAAGACTCACTGCTAGTTATCACAAACGCTTGGCTGCAGTTGTTGCTGCTAAGGGTGACCCGACCAGCTGTTAGGTTTAGGGGGCAATCACTTTTTCACACAGGGCCATGTAGGTTTGGATTTTTTTTCTCCCTTATAAATAAGCACCTTCATTTAAAAATAGCATTTTGTGTTTACCTGTGTTGTCTTTGACTAATATTTAAATTGGTTTCATGTTCCGAAACATTTAAGTGTGGCAAACACTTTTTCACACCACTGTAGGTGTATAAAATTAAACACCTAGGCTTTTACAAACGCTACAATGGCTATGTTTTTACAAACATCTGTGAAAGAATGGGTTGCTTACGAGTGAATTCCAGCATAGAACTGTAATAAGATGTCACCTGTACAACAAACACCTGTGTGTGTGTGTGTGTGTGTGTGTGTGTGTGTGTGTGTGTGTGTGTGTATAATGTTATACTAGTTTCAATGTGAGACCACAAAGCAACAGGGGCAGTGAGCAGTACGTCTAGAACAGATGCATCCTGTTTCTGTCTGAGCTATTAACCGTTACCATGACCAATGTTTCAGTAATGAAGGTATATATATAATTTGCTTACTTTTGTTTATTTTTTATAACTAATATGATGTGCTAGCCTACTAAACCTAAAACTTAATGGGAAACTTCTTATTTACTTAATTTCTTTATTTATAGTTGTGTATAATGATTCAGAATAGATATAGGCCTATTCAAATGTCTAAACTGAGAGATTTTATTTTGTCGTGTGTTTGTTTATTTATTATGTATACCGTATCTCCGTGCAAAAAACTTTGCAAATCCATCTTTTTAATGTCTGAGTAGGCTACTACTGTTAAATTGATCGTGTTCATTTGAATTTGCAGATAAATTAAAAAAACTCACAACAAGTAGCACAACTCACACTTCAGAGCACATTTAATAGCCCTTTATGCAGCTTCATGAAGTAAAGAGCCGTGTATATATGTCACAGTAATACTCAGTAGTGAAACAGTAGCAGCTAAAATGCTTGCCTGTCTATAAACATATATATTTGATCATGTGTCTATTGTGGTAATAGGACAGCAAACCAGGTGGCCTGTGCAAATGAGTTTCATACTGCCTGAAACATTACAGCCAACATGCAAATCCTCCTGGGTAAATTCATTATTCATACTTTCTGGTCTATTCTTACACAAGCAGAAATCATCAGAGCATAAAGTAGCATGTCGGAAATGCCCAGTTGAAGATGTGAGTCTCTCAAGCAATTAACGTTTTAGTTTTGTTAACCAAATGTTACAGCTGGCCACTATAAGCCCATGCAAATTGATGAATTTTAATATGATTACTGTGACAAAAAAATTACCTCAGTTGTAGTGCTTTAACTTTTTTATATTATTAGAGTAGAGACTTGTGGTATATGGTAAATGTGGTAGAACGCTTTATTATTGTAATTGCAAATGCGATATGCATCTGCTCACCTGCATGAATATAACACAGCTGAATACGTAGTGATCAATGTAAGACTTCTGGATACATTTCTGAAGTAAAAAAGGATATCACTTACATAAAACTTTCCTTAAAATGACCGAGCAGTCTAAACATTTGGTGTGAACATGGTGTTCACAAACACGCGTGGCACCAGTCAGAGCTGTATGGGCCCAATGGGCCTGGTACCTGCTGTCCTCTAAGAAAAACATGCGATTCATCATTAAACAAGTTTAGCAGTTTCTTCAGTAATGAAAAGTGCATCTAGCAAGCATATTAAACCAACACTGACATGATCAAAGTGAAGTTTTTAACTGGGGGGAACAATGGTTGATGTTGATTGTGGTGTGTGTTGTGTAACACTTTCTGGTAGACATCACCTCGGCCGTTTACACAATTAAATCCGAACCATGCGGTCGGATTCTCCGCGATTATCTTGTTTTTTACCAATTTAGTTCCCGTTCCTTTAGTCCTAATAGCAAACACGTTGTTAATTCCCTGGATTTTATTGTTTATTTATTTATTTTACTTCTTTATTTTAGAAAAGACACGAAAACCTTTGTTGTTTGCGGTGCCTTATCAAACTCGACAAACTTGATTTTTTGCTTACTGGCGAACTAACACCCGGAACTGCCTCTAATCTTTGGATTTGGAGAGAAGTCGGTGAGAGGAGAAACAGATTTCGCGAAATCTTCACTAAAAGGTAAAATATAACGTTTTTGTCTCGCATCATGAATGTTTTTACTTACTGACGTGATTTTGTTAGCGGGCATTATCTGAAGTCGGTTAGTAACCTAGTTATAGATTTATATAATTAACGACTATTTAATCCAGAGTTCCAATCCAACATCGCTTGTTTAATTTGAAGTCATATTTATTTTTGGTTGCATTGCTCACTCCAGCGTGGTCTTTACGCTTCAAGGTCTTTAAAAAGCTGAAGATAGAGCTGACAAAATAATGTGGGTGTGACTTATAGCCCTTATAAATCTGGGTGTTGTCTTGCAAGATGTAGACATTGCAGACACACTTCATTTGGATATTATGACCACAGTGCACCCATCATTCAAATTTGAGGTTAGTACTAACGATCCAAGATACACAGACACACTCCACCTTTATGTAAAAGCCACTGCTCCCATAGTCACATGAAGTGAACTTCTGATTGTTGTGCCAGACTCTCGTCCCCCCTGGTTCCCCCTGGTTCCCCCTGGTTCCTGTTCCCCCTCCAGCAGAACGCGTGGTTGGACACTTGCTAGTCAGCATTCTGTACTGAGAGTTCATTTCCAGTTATCAGTATAATTTTGGCATGTCAATGTATCATATGTTTGCCAAAGCAAATACCGTATTTCAGTAGTTTAACAGATTGCCTCGTGCCTGACCTATCAGCTTACTGGAAAGTCCTAAATGCTCTCTGTGTGGGTTAGGAAGTTTGCAACATTGTGAAAATGCCAGAAGAATAATAAAACAAGTTCACAGTGGTCAGCATATCATTTTGTTTACAAAAGGAGCAAATATTATTTTAATGCCATCTGTACACTATTCAAGACTTAAATACCGCATGTAGGTGCCAGGTATGGTAACTAAAATATAAATTTGCTAGTTATATCTAGATCAAACTGAACATGTATGTTGGATCATGTCCGATACATGAGGTGAGGTATGGTTTCGATGTTGTGTTTCCAAAATTGCACCAACATTACAAAAATCTCTCTCTCTTCTCTGCATCTCTCTCAGAAGAGTGTGAAATGGAAAGCCAGAAGCAAGTGTTGGAGAGACTTCGTGCTGCGTTCCAGTCAGGTGTGACGGTGCCACTACAGTTCCGTCTTACCCAGCTGCAGTCTCTTCTCTCTCTACTCGAAGACAATGAGACGCAGATCTTGGAGGCACTGCATAAAGACCTCGCAAAGGTAAAATGTACACAAACACACACGAAGGTGTCAAACATTGTTCTGTCCCCCCAGTAACCCTTTCTTCTTCCTTTCTTCTTCCTTTCTTCTTCCTTTCTTCTTCCTTTCTTTCTTGTAGCCCAAATTTGAAGCAGTGCTGTCAGAAATTGACATTGTGGTCAATGATCTTTGCTATACCATCAGTAACTTGGCCACCTGGATACAGCCCAGTTATGTGAGCAAAAACCTGGTAAGATTCACACAGAATGTCATTTGTATGCATCAGATCTGATTTGACAATGAGTAAAACCACTGAGCAAATTGAGAAAGGCAGTACTGTGGAGAAGCACCGACAGCTTTTCAGAAAACCCCTTTGTGTTTCTTTCTCTCGTTTTTGTGCACTGCACTTAGGCCACAAAGCTGGACGAGTGCTTCATCCGCAAAGAGCCGCTAGGGGTCGTTTTGATCATCAGCGCGTGGAACTACCCGCTGCAGCTCATTGTGGGGCCGCTAATTGGCGCTATTGCTGCAGGTAGATTTGACTGCCTTCACAATGCCTCTCGGTCCAACCAGAGCATGCGTTTATGTACAGCATTCAAGTACAAGTCTTCCGTCTGTGTCGAATGCTTTTGTAAGGCACTGTACATGGATCTGATTCCTGTATCACTGCACAGGCAACTGTGCCATTCTGAAGCCATCGGAGATAAGCCGAGCGACTGAGAGACTTCTCGCGGAGCTCATACCCAAGTACCTGTCTCAGGTAATGTGTGGATAAAACGTCTCGACGATGTCTTATGAACACATGCCTTTTTATGCTTGCTTATTTTAAACTACCAGGGAGGGACGGCTGAAGCTGTCCTTAGCACTGTCTAACAGGGGAGGGTCTTGTGTTATTTTAAGGCTCATGGTGCGGGCTACAGTGACTACAGTGGCCTTGGTGTTCTTTAGCTTTCCCAAAGCCTTTCCAAGTTCAGTATCCAGCAGCTACTAAAGCGTATGGATTAATGAAGCTGTAGGTCTTCATTTGTATAGCACCTTTCATACATACATGCAACTCAAAATGCTTTATGCGTATGTGGCAAAGTGTAAGCGTGTAATTGTAATTCAGTTAACGCCTTAACTGTATATTAATGCTTGTTTTGGATACATCTTACATCTTGGTCATGCACTATAATTGCAATTTCAGGAGTGCTTTGCTGTTATTTGTGGAGGAGCAGAAGAAACCACGTCATTATTGGAGAACAGATTTGATCACATCTTCTACACAGGTAGGTGTCCCCCAGTGTGTCAGCCATGACACAACAGATGGGAGTTCAGGCCACTACAGAACGCCTTCGAGCCTCGTTGTGTGATCTGCTCTCAGGCTCCCAAGCAGTAGCTCGCAACATCCTCCGGGCGGCTGCGGCGCACCTCACCCCCGTCACCCTGGAGCTGGGCGGCAAGTGTCCCTGCCTCATCTACGGCAACGTGAACGTGTTGGCTGCAGCCAAGAGGCTGGTGTGGTCCAAGTTCTTCAATGCGGGACAGAGCTGCGTGGCACCAGACTACGTTCTGTGCACGCTGGAAATGCGGGAAGAGCTCCTGCCCGCGATTGTCAAGGCCCTGGCCACCTTCTATGGCTCTGAGCCGCGGCAGAGTGTGGATTTCGGACGCATTGTGACGGACAGGCACTGGGACAGGCTCACAGCCCTCCTGGCCAAGTCACAGGGGAGGGTGGTCATAGGAGGAGATTCTTCGAAAGAGGACAAGTACTTTGGTGAGCGTGGGAGGCATTTAATTTACTCTAGTTTTTAGTCCCATGAAATTGCCAGCAAAGGCTAAATTCTGCATCTTCCTGTGCTAATTGTCTGCTGTTCTTTCCAATGGGTCCAGCTCCTACTGTGATCGTGGACTTGGATACGTCGGACGCCCTGATGCAGGAGGAGATTTTTGGTCCCATTATGCCTATTATTACTATAGAGTCCCTGGACCAGGGAATTTCCATTATCAATCGGATGGAGAAACCCTTGGCTCTTTACGCCTTTTCTGACGACTCTAAGGTAGGAGGCCACACCACGCCGGGAGAGGACAAAGCTGCTGCCCATTTTCACCAGAGCTTTCAGGAAACACGAGGTGACAAAATGAACGTTTCTTCTTCAGATTGTGACTACGGTACTGGAAAGAACCAGCAGCGGAGGGTTCTGCTCCAACGATGGGATCGTTCACATGACGATACCCACCTTGCCTTTTGGAGGAGTGGGTGAGTGTATCATCAAGTGACATGGGCAGCCCCCATATGCCTTTAGAGGTGTTTAAACAAAGTTGAGCTTGCCATAACAATCTCACACTGAATAGATCTGTGGGAAGGCGTGTGACACGTTTTGATGTCCGTGTGTTCGGCCAGGGGCCAGCGGAATGGGCAGTTACCACGGCCGCTGGACCTACGAGACGTTCAGCCATAGGCGTGCCTGTATGCTGCGGAGCTGGGGGCTGGAGCGAATCGGCATGTTGCGTTACCCGCCGTACACGGAGAGCAACCTGGGCTGGCTACGGTGGGCCACCACAACCAAAAAGAAGAGCTGGGGATGGTGCAGTGTGATGTAAGCACTGGCTTATATAGGAAGTGATCACAAGGGATCGCTTCCTCCATTGGTCAAGAGAAGGAAAATAATCATGCCAAAAAAAGCAAGAATCAAGCCACTCGTGATTACATTGTTTTTGAATTGCATTGTAAAAGGGGACATCTTCATAATCTTCACGTAACGTGGAATGCCTTTTGCTTTAACCCCAGACACTACTCAACTTCAGGGCAGTCTTCACTGCTGTGAAAGCACGTTGCAGTTTAAAAGTGACTTCTGTTCATGTAATTACATCACTTTGGTTATTATAGCCATGCATCGAATTTGCGTATATTTATACACACAAATGTCCTAACAAGTGTTTTTGTATGGTTATGAATCATAAACCATTTTTTCTATCTATTAAATCATTGTGTTTAATTTTTTGGTAATAGTCCCTAGAAAATGTAGACAGAAATATTGTGTACTTTATATTTTGTGTTGAGGATATTGGTATTGATTGTGTACTTTTATGTTCATTAACCTCAAAACATTTCCCTTGTTTACAGTCTTTCTGTGGATAAAATTAAACTGAGAGGCAAATCACAATTTTCAAATGACCGAATCCACCATAATAGACATAAATGCAATTCATTTTTCGGCCGGTAAGACATAAATACTGTAGATACACAAATGTATTTTATTTCAGATTATGAACTTAGGTTGTAGAACACAAATAAGGGTTAGATATAATCTCTTTTGGTTGTCCATGATGTATTGATTTTGTAACATTGTCAGTCTTCGCTGTCCCATGACCAGATTTACTCTGCATGAACTTTGAGGTCATATGTGAAAGACCAGTGACGAAAGCCCAGATTAGAGTAGAAAAGGAAATGAGTACTATGGTTGTTACTGACCCTCCTCCTACGGGTCCAGCTCAGGGTTCTGGTTTATAAGAGGAGGGGGGGCTGGCCCCTGTCTGCGCTAACTCAGATACTGCAGGTACAGAGGTAGTTGATGAGCTGGTAGACGCAGCAGGCTCCTTCTGGACCAGCTCTGGTTCATCCTGGCCAGCCTGGGGAGGGTGGACCAGCACCTTGTCTATAATCCCAAAGTCTTGAGCCTCCATGGGGCTCATGTATCTGTCCCGCTCCATTACACTCTCTGGGGGAGGAACAAATACCAGACACTATAAATCCAACATGTTGATTCCCTACACCCTAAATTAAACCTTGCTGAGATTAATTAGTAATACTAAAGATCTTCAATATACAATAGTGCCAGTGACAAAAGTAGTAAGAACATTGATGAGATTTATGTGAAGCACCACAAAAGCACTACCTATGGTTTCCAGAGGCTGGCCTGTATGTTTACTGTAGATGTTGTTAATCTGTCTCTTCAGCTTGAGAATCTCCTCGGCCTGGATGGCGATGTCCGTCGCCTGGCCCTACAAAGACAGATGTCGTAGAGTGCGTTAACTCGTCCTATGGAGTTGCGACACTGACACCGACATGGTGCCTCTCCGATGTCTCGAATCCTCTCTCACCCTGGCCCCACCCGAGGGCTGGTGCACCATGATGCGTGCGTTGGGCAGGGAGTGCCTCATTCCAGCAGTTCCAGCAGCCAGCAGGAGGCTGCCCATGCTGGCTGCCTGGCCCACACACCACGTGGAGATGGGGTTGAGGATATACTGCATGGTGTCATAGATGGCCAGCCCGGCAGTAATCACGCCACCTGTAGGAAAGCAACAGAAGTGAGATGAGCGTGATTTCTTGAGAATTACGTCATACAGATGCAGAAAGGAATTAATGATGTGGCACTAAAACCTAACTAGACTTTTGATTAAAGCCACATACTCAGTTCACCATGTACACTACTTTCTCTTTCACTAACGATGTGATTTGTTCTATGCACACCTGCACAACAGCGAAGGAAAGGTGGTGTACTCTCCACCCCCTATTTTTGGGGCTTTCTCACCAGGACTGTTGATGTACATGTGAATGGGTTTGTTGTTGCTCTCTGACTGAAGGAACAGTAGTTGGGCAATCACCAGACTTGCCACAGAGTCGTCAACCTAAAGACAGAACGGACCAGGGGTGCAGTCAGATTTGATCAGATTCACTACGACACACTCGGCCTACTTTTGACATACTTACAGGACCCATAAGACATATAATTCTCTCCCTCAGTAGCCTGGAGTAAATGTCATAAGCACGCTCCCCACGACCCTGAGAAGAGAACGAAAAGATTAATCTTGCATCATTTTCGAAGAGAAAGCATTTGCAAAACAACACCACACAACAAGAGGGCTGCAACAGGCACTCTCTATCCCTCTACAGCATGCCCGTGATATGCACCCCGAACCCGTCTGTACTAACTGAAGCGATATCACTACACTGCATTACTAGCGACAGCTTCATCAGATACGAGGTAAGGCTTCATCAGGTACGAGGTAGGGCTTCATCAGGTACGAGGTAGGGCTTCATCAGGTACGAGGTAGGGATCAGGTACGAGGTAGGGCTTCATCAGGTACGAGGTAAGGATCGGGTACGAGGTAGGGCTTCATCGGGTACGAGGTAGGGCTTCATCGGGTACGAGGTAGGGCTTCATTGGGTACGAGGTAAGGATCGGGTACGAGGTAAGGATCGGGTACGAGGTAAGGCTTCATCAGGTACGAGGTAAGGCTTCATCAGGTACGAGGTAAGGCTTCATCAGGTACGAGGTAGGGCTTCAACAGGTACGAGGTAAGGATCGGGTACGAGGTAAGGATCGGGTACGAGGTAGGGCTTCATCAGGTACGAGGTAGGGCTTCATCAGGTACGAGGTAGGGCTTCATCAGGTACGAGGTAGGGCTTCATCAGGTACGAGGTAGGGCTTCATCAGGTACGAGGTAGGGCTTCATCAGGTACGAGGTAGGGCTTCATCAGGTACGAGGTAAGGCTTCATCAGGTACGAGGTAAGGATCGGGTACGAGGTAAGGATCGGGTACGAGGTAAGGATCAGGTACGAGGTAGGGCTTCATCAGGTACGAGGTAGTGCTTCATCAGGTACGAGGTAGTGCTTCATCAGGTACGAGGTAGTGCTTCATCAGGTACGAGTTAGGGCTTCATCTGAGCTTCAGTCTTACCGTTTGTTCCACTACGATGGGGATGAGAGGATATCTCCATGGCGCACTATGGTGAATGTGTCTGCCCTTCAGTGCAGACGCACACTGTAACACTCTCTGGAATAAAAGACAGCAATTACGGATTGATATTTGAGATTTAAATCGTGTTTTCGTGCCACTACTTCGTATTGCTACGCAAATTGTCAATTTAACGAATTCCCCGCGTTTGTACGCAGTTTTCGCCATAGCTAGCTGGTCAAGACACCCGCTATCTACACAGCACGTTACACAACTATGAAAACATAGCTAGGTTGGCTAACTGATTAATCCAAGTGTACTGTGTATTTGAACGCATTACAAATCCAAGCGTCAAATGTAACAAGAAAAGCACTTTACTTACTCGTACTAACATGTTACTTATCTTGGTTATAGACAATCCACGCTGACCTGACTACTTAACTGCCCCGGATGTAGTTTCCCCTTGACCTCTGATCGGTGTTCTATCATATTGTGGCCGCTAGATGGCGTCGTGGTGCAATAAATGTTGGTGGTGGAATAATTATTCTGAAACTACGACATGCAAGAGAATTTAAATCAAATTATTGTCAGAAGACACGTTACGAAACAGTATAATCTCGGGTATGGATTATTTCACTTATAGTGATAAAGTGTCACTGGAGTTTCAACCATTTTGTAATTATTGATTGTTTTGTCAACCACGTCAATCATTGTTGCACATACTGTAATTTATGTTGAGTCATAAGACTATAAATGCAAACAGCATGATTAATGTAAAAACTCAGTAAGAAGTGCAGACCATGTATATTTTATTAGCATATAATTTAAGATCTTATTTTGTACACTCACATAGGATGGGGGCTGTAGTGACTCGCTCCTGCCGCGAGGGGGCGCCGCTGCGTCCCGTTAAGTGCGTTTCTTTCAGCTTCGCTGTTGAACTCGGAGCGCCTTCGCTGTCGGATGACATGTCAAACAACAGCGCCAGCAACTTGGTTATCGCCCAAAAAGCCGTGAAACAGCTGCGGCTTGAGGCGAGCATCCGCCGGATTAAGGTAGGCGCAAAAAGCGCGTCTTCTCGCTAGATAAATGCCGAAATAATCGGGAATGGGCCACGGGTGTAACTTGACAAACTTGTTTCACAGGTAGCTAGCGCAGCTAGTTGAACATTATCAGACACGTAGATGTTTAAGATGCCTTCGTGTCGTTCTGGCGCCTATAACTACTTATTTTCTACTATATTCATATATATAACCAACTCAAATCACACTTAAATGAACGTCTGTTAGGTTTATATTCGTGTTGCTGATGGTCGAGACTGCAATAGAGACGTATATATCCTTGTGTCTTCTAACGTTGCATAACTTTCACTACACCTGTTAAATCCCATCCACTATTAGTTTAACCAGACATGTACAGCATTAGTATCCACGAACAAATGAACCTTTTAAGCTGGTGAATGTGCATTAATAAGAGGCCGTATATGTTTCCCTGATGATGTTGGAGTGATTTATATTCAGTCAAGTCTAATTTAGGTGCTGTTACCTCACACACACGCATGGTGACATGTAAATGGTACTGATGGGTGAAAGAGGAATATCTGGGGTCTTTTTACACAGCGCCTCTTTGTTGATTGTAACCTTGTCACAGTAGGACAATTGTGGGCTGCTACACACCAAAGCGTATTTGCAGACCGTGGACAACACTCGTGGTTTTCCTAACTGAGCTAAATGTGTACACATGTATAAAATAATCTAAACATGTGTCTTTTGCCATCTTAATTAATAGGTTTCTCAAGCTGCTGCTGATCTGAAGACCTTTTGTTTGCAAAATGCCTCCAAGGACCCACTGCTTATGGGCGTCCCATCCAGTGACAACCCGTTCCGCCCCCCCAAATCCTGCGCACTCTTTTGAGGTATATATGAACATGTTTGCTAAATGCATTTGAAAATTACCCTCTTTTGATTATACATGGGTATTTCTCTAATCACTCTCGTTTGTCTCTCCTCAGAGGACTAAGGAATAAGAAATGAAGGTCTTGAAAACGCATATCCCTTTGCTCTTCCTGCTCATGGTGAACCTCTCAGCGTGATGAACACTACTCTTAGATTTACAATGACATATTGTTTAAGAACGTACGGCAGGTCTGGGTTTAAATTCTTGTTGTTCTTATTGTTTCCATTAATTCTAAAAGAGCTACGGCTTTGTATTCTGTAATTTACTGAAGAAATGTGGGTCCATGTCCTCTGTCTCATTAGTGCCAAGAGGAAAGACGGTGATTATATTCCATCTCAGAATTCCCGGTGAAAATGCCTTACTTTCTTGCCTTATTTCTTTCTTACATTTTCTTACTCTCTGGTTTTATATTTACTTTGCAACATTCCAAATAATTGGATAGATGGCAGCCGATTGGTGAACACTATTACACTGTAATTTTTAAAGAGTTTTCCTAGTCATTTTTAATTGATGTCTGATGGGTAAATGGATATCAGTGGATTACATTTGTGTCATTAACTGGCATAGTTCACCATAGCTCATCCAGTTGGCTGAAAACAGATTTGCATGAAAGCCAGTTTTATGGCATAATCATCAAGGTGCAAACAACAAACCATTTAGATTTTATGACAACTGTGGATAGCATACAGACCACACTGGAAGAGTCAATATTTTAAATTATACAATCAAGAATACAGCATTTATTAGACTTCTGTTTATTGATAAAACAGTGAATGATTCCATTGCGATGTAACAGGAGGTGTTTAATATCACGATTCTTTCAGATCTCGTTTGCAACCTTTTTATTGTATTTACTCTGAATACTGAATGAGGTACTGTTTTGTGTCATTTTTACATTTGCAAAGTTGTTGGTTTGTATTAACGTTGTTTTTTGGTGTTTGCTACATAGTGCCAAGAATGGAAGGAAAAATACTCAGATAACAGTTCAAGTGTATGTGGCTGTGCTAAAAAAGTATAATTACACCACGGAAGCATTGCACTTACCTAATTACATCATTTATGTATTTTCTAAAAAAAGAAAAAAACAATACCTATCTAAAGGTTTATTTGTGTCACTCTGTGAAAGCAGCACACCTACTTGAAATGTTAGCCACATCATACACTCATACTGTACACTAAAGCCTTCACCTGGTGTATAAACATTTACTGAAAATTCAGTCTGCACTAAATAACAATGTGGCAACGTGGCCCCAGCACTAACAGCAGAACTACACCTTACACCTGGAATCATGCCAGAATGCCTGTTGCGTCAAAGTCAAGCATTTCTAGCTGAAAGAGCCCTACTGATCTGCAAAAAAAAAAACCATACTAACATCACAAATGTTTCTGAAGACAAATGAACATGGTCTAGTTCTTATACACTGTGCATGCTTTCAGGAAGTTGGTGCTCGTGTCCTTCCTAAATTCACATATGATTTATATGAAGTATGATCACATTATTGGTCCTGTTGTTTTATTTGATTACTGAACAGATTTTTTTTCTGCTTTTCTTGTGAACAGTTCTTTTTTTTAATAAAGTCACCCCTTTCCAGCATTTTGGTACTTTAAAAATATATATTTTCCCCATTAGTGTATGTATTGCGGACGCACATGGCAAATAAAGTGATTTCATAACTTGATCTTCGAGTATTAATCATCTTTATCAGAACAAAGAGGGGGGGCGATGGAGCCCCTGGACGTGAGCCGCCCTCACACCCCACACGTGGGGGCAGTAATAAGCCGGGGCCTGTGTCGTTCCCCCCCGGCTCCACGTTAGGTCGCGGCGCGCCGTCCCTCCCCGAGATCGAAGATGGCGGTGTCCGTGTTCCCCGGCGTGCGGCTCCTCTCCATCGGGGACGCCAACGGAGACATACAGCGGCATTCCGAGCAGCAGCCTCTGCGCCTGGAGGTGAAGAGCACGCAGGACGCGGCCCTGCTCAGTCTGTCCAACCGTGAGTGCGGCCCGCGTTCCCGTCTTTTCTCCTTTATTCCTCCAGCCGGCCTGCGCCGAGCCCGGACCTACAGCGCGGCTAGCTTTACATGTGTGCCGCCGCGCTACCGGACCAGGTGCCGATTAAACCCCGCCGAACCGAGACCTCGGGTCTTTTAAACCCATATTCGGCCGTTTAAGAGTGTGTGTGATGGGTATTTGAGCCGCACCGTCCGTGTGTTTTATACGCGCCGGCGCCTCATCTCTCCACGCGTTAGTGTCGCCGAGACGGGCGTGCTGTGTTAGCCCGCGCCCGCTCCGTTAGCATGTTAGCTCCCTCCGCGCTCCTGCGTGCACAGGCGGCCCGCCGGCCCGGTACCCCTCGGTTAACGGTACGTTTCGTGGTCCCGGTGGTTCCGTTTGGGTCCGGGCTGAGTTCGTGGTACTACGTTCTGGGTACCGTCGCTCACGTCGCCCGGCTGCGGTCGCGGGTCTGGGGCTCAAGCGGCTGCGGCTTTGTGGCGGTGCTTCGCGCCGAGGCGGAAAGTTGCCGGAGCTGGCGGGGGCTGTGCGCTCTCCCCCTCGGTCACCCAGATAGCCCGACTGCCCCCCGTCCTGAAATATCAACCCTAGCCGGTACGTTTCTCCCCGGAGAAGAGCCCACACGGGTGCCGGCGGGTGTGGGAGCCCGTGGTTGTGTTTCTAAGCCCGGTTTGTGAGCTGACAGGATTGCGCGCTGTCCCGCGTCCCAACACTGCCCACCACGGCTCGTCTCATTCTCCTTAATGTGTTTATTTTGTCAAACATTTATCTGGTCAGTCATACGACTTTAAACGCGTTATGGCCAGAACACCCAGTCATGCTTTTATTTCTATTTCTTCCTCACCAGCAGCGCCTGTAGGCACTCATCTTTGTTCGGCATGAAACAAAGAGAAAGCTCCTTCATCGCCCGCCTGTTCGTTCAGTGGTCACCGCTTTTGTTACAGCAGGGACCCCCCCTCTAGAAAAACCCACCATGAAACACTTATACACACATATATGTGCACATAAACTTCTGTGAATCATCATCTGGGGGACTTTTTTCCTCCTATAGTAGTTAAACTACTGAAGTATTGAAGCATTAGGGTTGAGTGTTTGTTTAGTACTTCTTTTAGTGAAGTGTTGGGGAGCCCAGACAGGTTAGGGTCTCCTAGTGTGAAGAGACTGTTTGTGTTCTTATTACCCCAACCTGCCTGTGTAATAAGGAACTTTTGCTGGTTTTCTATGAGAATTGTATTAATTCCCCTTTGGTGTTTGAGTCTTTATAACGCCAGTACACCGTTGGGCACTAGGTCTTGATTCTGGTGAATATATTGTCAAATATGTATCTAGTTACTGGCTGTGGCTACCTTACTTACTTTCTGGCAACAGATTTGCATGTGGTCAAAAAGATATTTTGTTGCTGATTTGCAGGGTACTGTTTGTAATTAAGAAAGCTTGAAGTTGAACTGCTGTTAGTTATAGTTGGGCCTATTAATATGTAAAAGAACAGAAGCCTAATTCTGAGAATCTTGGATACCGTTTATACCATGAAACCACCTTTATACCATTGGATATATTTGACCAATTTGGCCAGTACCCATTTCATATCTCAAGACAATTACTTAATTTCTCTAATATTTGACAATAGTAAAGATATTCTCATATCTTTTAAATCAGCTGACATCAAATAAACAAAGCGTTAGTGCTCCTGGAGGGTTTTTTATTTTTGTCTTTTAGACTGCTAAAGGAAAAAAAAGGCAGGCATATAATCAAATTTAATCAAAAAGAGAGATATAGAACCTGTTCATAATGCTTATTATTTTGGGAAATTATAAGGTGTGGGTAGCCATATCTGTATGTCTTCATTGTTGTTGATGACATCTACATGTATAGCTAGACCCCAGGTTGCTTTTTAATACATGTTATGAGTTATGTGCTGATGATTGCTTATATAAGCAACTTTTCATAAATTGCATAAATCACTTATTGGAGTCAATTGGACAGATGCCTTTGTTTCACTGCAGAGTGGTCTTTCTCTCAAGGTGTTTTGCAGACAAATGCATACTTAAATGTGGTAGTTTTGCCATGCACAACCTGCCTTCTAATGGTAGTGTGCATACATAATGTACATCATTTCTTCATTCTATCACTTACAAGCTCTGCCAATGCAGAAGTGGCAGAAAAAGGTGTTGCGTGCACACTCTCTCTCTCTCTCTCTCTCTCTCTCTCTCTCTCTCTCTCTCTCTCTCTCTCTCTCTCTCTCTCTCTCTCTCTCTCTCTCTGTGCTTGCTTGTTTTGTACTGCTAATAACTGCAGTATTGACGTGCATCTTTCCAACCTCTCCACAACTCACTTGAATTGTCAGTGACGATTGAAGATGGAAGCAGGTAGACACGTGGAGGGCTTTGAGTTGGGAGCAAGACCATTTTCATGCAGCCTCTCATTATTGGCTTTTGCATACCTGCAACAGATAATTGAATGAATTAATCAGCTACATTTTCACAGTTCTTAAACATGAACATATCATGAACCACTAAACTAAAGGCTTTCAGGCTTACTGAGGAATCCAGTGGAACCGAGTGAATCTGGAAGTGTGCAGGGGCCCAGATAGCTGTGTTCATCAAGGGTACCTTTCACAGTTAGCAGCAGTGGTCTGAACTATGGCTATGCAATGGGTCATTTGTCATGTGTTATTGCAGTATTGGTCTCTTTAGTTAAATTGCTTCTAAAACACTATTTGCGAAAGGAGCACTATTTTGAGGGGAGTGTTTGTCATATCCTGTGGGCTGACCTCAGGTGTTTTCATTAAATGTTTTTTTAGGTGCTTTGGTGAATCGTGGCATTCATGAATAAGTGTAAAACATTTCTGGCTGCAGCCTTATTTGTCTGTATTTTGCTGGTCTGGTCTGGCAGGATCCATGAGCTAAACGTGTGTTTCTCCTACAGATGAGGATTCGTGTGTGTTTAAGTGTTCGGTGTCGCGGGAGACGGAGTGCAGTCGCGTGGGGAAACAGTCCTTCATCATCACGCTGGGCTGCAACAGCGTGCTTCTCCAGTTCGCCTCCCCCACAGGTAACCCTCACGCACGGCCGCCGGACGTCCGCTTCGGTGTGCGGTCGACCGCTGCGCGTGCGCGATGTGCTAACGCGCTTCCGCGTGCCGCTTTGCCCCCTTGTGCAGACTTCTCCTCCTTCTACAACCTCCTGAAGAACTGCCGCGGCCACCTGAACGAGCACTCCGTGTTCAGCGAGCGGACGGAGGAGTCGTCGGCCGTGCAGTACTTTCAGGTGGGTGTGGTTTGGGGCTCCGCGGCCGCCGCCCTGCCTGCAGGGCGTGGCACCGGCCGTGCCACTTTTCTGTTACCGTCTCACGCTGTTCAAGTTTGACTAGTAAAGATATGCACCGCTCCGCTAGAAGGAATGTTTTCTTTTGTACGTGGTCCTTTGTCCGTGCGCGAGTGTGATTTTTGTTTTAAAAGTTGAATGAACGAAAGGCTCATTCGTTGCTCTCTTCTCTTCTTCTGCTCCTCACGTGAACCTCAGTTTTACGGCTACCTCTCTCAGCAACAAAACATGATGCAGGATTACGTTCGAACTGGAACTTATCAACGTGCAATTCTCCAGAACCACACTGACTTCAAAGACAAGGTAGTGACCCGTCTTCATTCCTCTCTCAGTGGGCTACACAGTTATTTGCTTGAAATTACCTCTCCCCGCCCCTTGGCATAGGCCCCGCCCCTTGGTATGGTCGCAGCCATGTTTCTGCAGAAGACTCTTGGGTTTGTTGGTGAGGTGCTGTGGGGTTTCTCTTTTATGGCTGTGGTGGTGTTTTTGTGCTCGGATGCTGATACTGTGAATGTTGCATGCTGGATGATGAGCTTTCTGTGTAGTGGTTGTGGTTTAGATGTGCTGGCCTTAATAAGCCGGCATAAAAACAAACAAACAAAAAAAAAAACAAAACAAAGCAACAATGATTACCACGTTCAGTTCATCCCAGAAGTGTCCAGCAGGACGGCCGTGTGTGTTTTGTCTCCGAGGGTGGTGGAGTGTGAGCAGGTCCCCGGCGGATGAGTGAGTGTAGCACCTCCTCACCCTCTGTGCCCCCCCACAGGTGGTGCTGGACGTGGGCTGTGGCTCCGGCATCCTCTCCTTCTTCGCGGCTCAGGCGGGCGCACGGAAGGTCTACGCTGTGGAAGCCAGCACCATGGCTCAGCATGCAGAGGTCAGCTTCTCCACACCTTCAGAGCTGTGTCCAGAGTTAGGCTTTTTTAGTACAAGGGGGTCGTTACGGAGCGAACGTGTGTGGTTGTGTGTGTGGTTGTGTGTGTGGTTGTGTGTGTGGTTGTGTGTGTGGTTGTGTGTGTGTGTGTGTGTGTGTGTGTGTAGGTGCTGGTGAACAGTAACAGGCTGACGGAGCGGGTGGTGGTGATCCCAGGGAAGGTGGAGGAGATATCCCTTCCTGAGCAGGTGGACATCATCATCTCAGAGCCCATGGGCTACATGCTGTTTAATGAAAGAATGCTGGAGAGTTACCTGCACGCTAAGAAGTTCCTCAAACCTAATGGTGAGCACACACTTACACACTCACACACGCACACACACACTCTCACACACGCACAGGCACACACACACACAGTGTATCGTACCATTTACTATAACCTGTGGGGTTTTCCCGGTTTGTGTCTGCAGGTAAAATGTTCCCCACCATCGGCGATGTCCATCTCGCTCCCTTCACAGACGAGCAGCTGTACATGGAGCAGTTCACAAAGGCCAACTTCTGGTGAGTGTCCTCAGCACGGGGCTGTGTGTGTGTGTGTGTGTGTGTGTGTGTGTGTGTGTGTGTGTGTGTGTGTGTGTGTGTGTGTGTGTGGCTGGGTGTGTGTGAGAAGTTTGTCCATTCTATCACCTCCACGCCTGTTTCCCTGACACACACTTCAGGTACCAGCCGTCTTTCCACGGGGTGGATCTGTCTGCGCTGCGGGGAGCAGCCGTGGACGAGTACTTCAGACAGCCTATCGTGGTAAGGAAACGGTGTGTGTGTGTGTAGGTGTGTGTGTGTGTAGGTGCATGCATGCCTTTGTATACATGTGAGCGAGTGTGTGTGTGTGAGCGCTGAGCCCAGGTCCTGTCGCTGCCCATCATGTATGGGAGGTGAGTCTGAGGTGTTCAGAGCGGTGCTTTAAGCAGGATTGAGTTACACTGGTTCATAACGGGTTGGCACTCTACATAAAGCCAGGCGAGAACTGAGAGAGGAGCTTGGCCTTCAGATCATCCATTTATTTAGCGTCTGGGTGGTGGTACAGAGAGGAGCTGAAATTATTTTGGTTTCCATGTATTATGCTGCGGCCGATGACCGCCAATGGTAGCGTGTGGGTTTGGGGCTCTAGAAATTAAGCTAAACGAAATAACAACAAAAGCACCTAAAGATAGCAAGATGATACTCTAAGCTTTACAGCTCTTTTTTACTTAGAATTGAAGCGCCATGGTTTTTACCTCGGCTGAAATGTGTGTGTCCGTGTCTGCATGCGTGTAAGTGAGCTAGAGTGTGTGTGTGTGTGTGTGTGTGTATCCAGCACCAGTCAGCTGTGCAGGCCTGCGTCATGCCTGAGGCAGTGTTGCTGTGCCGAGATAGTGATGCAGATGCACTTGCCTGGCTTTAGGGGGCGCTGCTGTGGTGCCTCGCCACTGCTCAGTGCTGGTGCAGAGTCCCTCGGAGCGAGAGCTGGGTCCCCCCTCCCTGTGGCCCAACACTAACACACGACAGGAGACCTTACACGATATCCCAGCTACTTCACCCTGTGTTCACACTCCTGCTTCACTGTCTCCTACTCCCTCGCGTTATTGCAGTGAAGACGTGTTTATTTACCGTTTAAATTCTCATGGTCTCTTAATCCTTTTTTTAAATCTTCCTTTCTTTCTTTCAGGACACGTTTGATATCCGAATCCTGATGGCTAAATCCGTAAAATACACTGTCAACTTTTTAGAAGCAAAAGAGGAAGACCTTTATAAGTAGGCCGGTTTTTATGTCATTGACCTTTTTCGGAATTTTTATCCGTGTTGTAAATTCGGTGTCTATACTACATGGTGAATTTATTAGCTCACATGGAGCAGACTCCTCGACCTTTTGGACGACCTCGAGGTCCCACTATTTTTTTCTTCTTCTTTCAGGATAGAGATTCCCTTCAAGTTCCACATGATGCACTCCGGCCTGGTCCACGGCCTGGCCTTCTGGTTCGACGTGGCGTTCATGGGATCTGTGTAAGTTTAGCGGGTTAGCGCCCAATACTCCGTCGTAATGCTCCGTGTAAGTGCGTCGGGTTAGCGCGTGATGCTCCGTCTAAATGCTCTGTGATCCAATTTTAAGAATTCTTCTGTGAGTCATCGGAGGGTTATTTGATCTCGCAGTTCAGCACACAGAACTCGAGCGAAATGCTCTCCCAACTTCCGACAAATCCCTGTGCGTTTCGTACGCTGTCGGCTGTGATTTAGCTCGGCTGACGTCGGGGTGCAGAAAAGCCACAGGAACCTGCGAGACTGGAGGTTCTCGAGGGATCTGCAGCCTGTGAAGAGCTTTCGCTCCTCCACCTCTCAGCATGTGTCGGCCTTCTGACACATCAGTGGCCTTTTTACGACTTTATTTTTTGTGTATATTTGGGCCACTTGAACCCTACAGCTGTTTCTGAGGCTCTTCAGAAATCACAAGTGTCTTAACGGGAGTGGCCCGTGCACCGTGTGATTGACACGGTGAATCTGAAGGAACTGAATTCTGAAGGAGCTCTTCTCTGTCTCCTTGCACCCACGCGTCCCTGAAGGATGACGGTGTGGCTCTCCACAGCCCCTACAGAACCCCTGACTCACTGGTACCAGGTGCGCTGTCTGCTCCAGTCCCCTCTCTTCGCCAAGGCGGGAGACACCATGTCCGGCACCGCCCTGCTCATCGCCAACAAGAGGTCAGCTCCGCCCACCCCCGGCTCCTGCAGCTCCGCCCAACTCCTCTCCCGCCCGCCAGCCCAGGCCGCTTCAGTGTTTTATTAACCGCTCGGTCTTGCGATGTCTTTTCAGGCAAAGCTATGACATCAGTATTGTTGCTCAAGTGGATCAGACGGGCTCCAAGTCCAGCAACCTCCTGGATCTGAAGAATCCGTTTTTCAGGTTAGTTTGAGCTCTTCTGTCGGGTGTAATGGGAATTTGATTTATGGGAGGGCCTCTCATCTTTTGTGTGTTTCTACAGGTATACGGGCAGCACCCCAAACCCTCCTCCCGGTTCACACTACACCTCCCCTTCTGAGAACATGTGGAACTCTGGGGGAGCCTATAGTATGAGCCAAGGCATGGCAGGTACACACACACACACACACACGCACACACCACGCACACACCACACACACACACCTACCACACACACACCTACCACACACACACCTACCACACACACACACACACACACACACACACACACACCTATAGTATGAGCCAAGGCATGGCAGGTACACACACACACACACACACACTTCTTTACCAGTGAATACTGAAATATTCTACATCTATATCTCTTGGAGCTCAAAGAACTGGAACGTAAGGTACATTTACTGGAGTTAAGGTCCTTGTGTGGTTGGCATCCATATCACGATGGTGCCAGCTGCTACAGGCAGTAGGTGTCCTCCACCCACCGGGTCTTTCAGGAGGACCAGGAGGACCAGTGTGCTGGTCCTTCATCTGAACTCATTCCTGTCTGTCTCTCTCAGGGATGCCAGCAGCTTATGACCTGAGCACTGTCATTGGGGGCGGTGGCTCAACAGTGTCCCACAACAACCTCATTCCCCTTGGTACAGACACGCATGCACGTACGCTTACGGATGCACACACACACGCGCCTACACTGTAGTTTAGAAGAAAATTAGTCATTATTTAATACATTAAATATATATTTCATTTTAATATTAACTATTTATTAGTGTAAATGTAGTTATAGTAAGGTCTTAGGCAGAGGTGCTTGGTCTCTCCTCTCTCTCTCTCTCCCTCTCATAACCTTTGTGTAAGGGTACTGAAATGGAGACCTTTACCTGTGTCTTTTCCCAGTCAACACGGGGATTGTCAATCATACTCACTCCAGAATGGGCTCCATCATGAGCACAGGAATCGTCCAGGGTATGTGACCCACACACACCCATGTCTCCCTGGGTCAGATCTGACACAGGGACTTTGTAGTTTGCCCAGATCCATGTATATCTATGCAAATGCTTGTGGTTACAAGGTTGTCTGTTCATTGGTCACATGTATGCAAATCGCTGTGGGTAGGTCATGGTGTGTGAAGCTCGGATAATGACGGTGTTTTTTCTTCCTGTATCTGTTTGCTGATATAATGGGTGCTGTGTGAACAGAGTCCGATGGGAAGGCCCTTAGTCCAACTCCTGCTTTAATGATAGTTTTTGTTTGTTTGTTTGTTTCGAACAAATTTATACTTTTTGCTCCATCATGAGCCGGTGGGAGGATGTAGCGTTGAGGAGGAGTGTAATGTGGGATGAAGACGAGGATGAAGCGTTGAGGAGGAGTGTAATGTGGGATGAAGATGAGGATGAAGCGTTGAGGAGGAGTGTAATGTGGGATGAAGATGAGGATGTAGCGTTGAGGAAGAGTGTGATGTGGGATGAAGATGAGGATGAAGCGTTGAGGAGGAGTGTAATGTGGGATGAAGATGAGGATGTAGCGTTGAGGAGGAGTGTAATGTGGGATGAAGACGAGGATGTAGCGTTGAGGAGGAGTGTAATGTGGGATGAAGATGAGGATGTAGCGTTGAGGAGGAGTGTAATGTGGGATGAAGACGAGGATGTAGCGTTGAGGAGGAGTGTAATGTGGGATGAAGATGAGGATGAAGCGTTGAGGAGGAGTGTAATGTGGGATGAAGATGAGGATGAAGCGTTGAGGAGGAGTGTAATGTGGGATGAGGATGTAGCGTTGAGGAGGAGTGTGATGTGGGATGAAGATGAGGATGTAGCGTTGAGGAGGAGTGTAATGTGGGATGAAGATGAGGATGAAGCGTTGAGGAAGAGTGTAATGTGGGATGAAGATGAGGATGAAGCGTTGAGGAGGAGTGTAATGTGGGATGAAGATGAGGATGTAGCGTTGAGGAAGAGTGTGATGTGGGATGAAGATGAGGATGAAGCGTTGAGGAGGAGTGTAATGTGGGATGAAGATGAGGATGTAGCGTTGAGGAGGAGTGTAATGTGGGATGAAGTATAAGTGTACTCTACTGCATTACACTCCAAGAGTTCCTGCTTGGAGAGGAACGTTGTTGGTCCTCACACCATCACCTGCAGCCATGTTGAGAGGGCGGTGTCTGGAGACACGGCTCAAATATTGGCTCTCCCGTTCATGAGGAAGTACAGCTCAGCCTCAAAGTGCAGCATGCTGCTCTCTCCTGCCAAACTGGAATTACATGAATGATTTAGGTGTTTCTCTCTCTCTCTCTCTCTCGCCAGGAGCCACGACGGGTCAGCAGGGTCCGAACAGCAGCACACACTACCCTGTCACCAACCAGTTCACCATGGGCGGCCCCGCCATCTCCATGGCCTCCCCCATGGCCATCCCCAGCAACACCATGCATTATGGGAGCTAAGGCCCCTCGTGGGTCCCCCCCTGCATGTCCAACCTCCCAAACTGACCACAGCCAAAACCAGAATACCAAATGCAGTGCTGCAGTGTCTGGCCATCACCTCTTCTATCTCGATGTGTTATATAGTCGTATATATATTTTCTCTCTCACTCTGTCTGTCTCCCCCCCCCCCTCTCTCTCTCTCTCGCTCTCTCCCCCTCTGTGTGGTGTTTCTTACATATCCGTCCCTCACAACCTGCAATGCCAGCGTTCACTCTCTCAGCCAGCCGGTGCGAGGTGTGCCGCTCTGTCCTCCACAGCAGTGCGGGTGCTGCTGTCGAACAGTTCCAGGACGAGCCACAGGGTGGCAGCACTCGGCTGTCGATCGACTGAAGAGCACAAAATGACTTGAGCGTTGAGATCCAGCGGACAAGGACTCAACAGCACAGGATGCTGACTGCAGGACAGTTAAAAATATATATATATAAAATAATCAGACAGGCATTCACACGTGAACATAGACATGCCCATCAGTGATGGACCTTTGATGCAAACCTGAGATTAGGAGCAGGACTGTCCGGCTGTTTCTAGGTCTCTCTCTCTCTCTCTCTGTCTGTCTCTCCCCCCCCCCCCCCAACTTATCCGTTATTAACTCAGCATGAAGTCTTCATCTTGACCTGACTAAACATCTGTACCACATCTGGGTTTTCCCTTTTCCTCCTAGGATAATGAACTCGTGTACAATTTATGCTGTAGGCACCCAGTCCATCAAGGCAGTGAGCGCACCGGCCCGTCCTGTAGAGAGCCCAGTGTAGATGGGTTCCTCCTCGTAGTTCATCCCGTATCCGTGTGCTCATCTCATCCCTTTTGATTGTCGTGCAGTCCCAGATGTGCGTGTGGCTCCATGTTTCACGCGGGAGATTCACGAGCAGCATTAGCGAAACCGTCTCGCTCAAGCCCCGCCCACCACCACTGGTAACACAGAACCAGCCTCTTTTTGGATTTTATTCAAAATCCATTTATTATTTATCACCTGTGTAGATTCTGAGCACCCCCCCCCCCCCCCCTTAAAATAAAACTCCGAACCAACCCCCCCCCCACATCCTGCCATGCTGACCTGGCCCCCTGCAGTCTGTGCCGGACTGAGGGAGTCGTTTAATCAGACAGATGAACTGTGCTGTGGGGACTGTGGACACATTCACTGGCCGCTGCAGCAGGACAACACTTTGAATCCGCTACGTCCTAGTTTACATCCCCACACCCGACATTTTGACCTGTGTGTGTGTTTAGGTGCCCGGTGGACGGAGGCCCCCCTCCCATAACCTGCTCTGAGCATCCCCTGGCCCTTCTGTTCCTGTCTCCCCACTCTGGGCGCCACACAGACCACACACACACACTTTGAAAGTGTATGCATTGCTTCCAGTCATACTTAATTTTGTTTCAGTTCATCATTCATTTTGATTTAGAAACTTTCAGTGAAGAAACCGCTTGCTAGTTTATAGAATTAACTTTTTTGCTTTTTTTTTTTCCTTTTTTCTTTCCAAAAACAAAAATCAGACAAAAAAAAGTGCTAATTAAATGTTGGTGGAGACCTCCCTATAAAGTCTGGCTTCTTCTGACACTTCCGTCTGACCTCTCATTTCTGAGGTTCAGCTGCTGATGTAACAGAAGCCACAAGTTGAATGTTTTAAATTTGTGTATTCACTGTGCAGTTTCACACGCAAATTAAAGTGCAGCTGCACCTTCCAGTTTCAGTTGTTTTTCCCACCCAACTTTTTTTTGGGATTTATATATTTTTTCTTTGGCTGGGGGGTTTTGTTCTTTTTGTTTTTATTTTACATAATGCCCAGAAAAGCAGGAATGTTTATGGATTCTCTTGTGTGGATTGCTACACTTTGAACGTAAGACATGATGCAGTCTAGATAACTCGTAGCACCAACGTCCACAGTTGAACCTCGTCTTGTAAAAGGCCGCTATACGTTTTGTCTGTTTCCCTCATGGAGACGACTTGGTGATGTTCCTGCCATCAGGGGGCTGATTCTTTAAGTCAAACCAGCCCGTTCCGACTGGCTCTGTGGACAGCTCAGTTAATCACATCGTTTAAATCGGGCCATGACAATAACGGCCAGAGGTCAGTACACGATTGCCATTTTGTTCAAGCTTACTAAGAAACTGGGTACCTATCCTCATAAAGGCAGCTTCAGTGGAAGCAGACACTCTTTTTATATCTGTGTTCAGCAAAGAGTTTGACTTCAATTCCCATATGCTATAAATTGGATCTATGAAGTGAAACATAACTGATATCTCAGGTGATTGCCCCCTCCCCCCTCCCAGGTGGAAATGTTGTAGTCTTCAGCCCGTTTTTTGTTCTTGAGGGTTGGCTAACATGTTGCACAGTAGCCTGGGGTCTGTTGGGCGGACGTGGCCGGCACAACATTCACCACGAGCAGCAGTTTGCGTGACGAACTCCGCCCCGTCAGGGGGCACGTGTGCAGCTGGCAGTGGGCAACCACAAGAGGTCATAAATTAGCCCTGCATTTTTACATGGCATGCATGCGAATGTGTCTAGGTTCGGGGTTGCGTTAAGTGTCTGGAGCTTCCTTTTTTTTTAAGAGACACTTAAAATTTAAACTTGTTGTAATTAAAACTTTTAAGATCTGAGCTTTGGCTGAAAATAGGCCGTCGGAAGAACTGCGCTATTGCAGTACATCTTGGATTGTGTGACCACCACAGATTAGCGCTGGAGGGATTAGATTTGCATGCATTGTTTTGATCAGAATTATTCATGTGTTTAACCGTTGCAATGCCAGCATGTTTGGAAACATTAGATGAGAATTCAGCGAAGATCGTTCAAGATGCTAACATTGATATAGCAGCATTCTGCAGTTACAATACGGGAAGGGCCTTAATATTAACAACGTGTAGTGCATCCTGACTAACGGTCATTTGTCCAGTGAAAGTCTTGGTCCATGATTCAGTTTATTCAATTCCAAATTGAACAGTTGGACAGATCATTCCTGTCTGGTGAGGGGGGGGGGGGAGGGGGGGGGGGGGGTTATTATAGTAAATTTTCAAATCATGTACACAATCTGATGGGAATGACTTAACATAGCAGTCAAAGCAGAAACCTGGCCAGGAAAAATGCAAATAAATAACCCTGGCAATCCCTTCGTCTTAGTTTCAAGAAAAGAAGCAGTGAAAAGAAATGAACAAAGACATTTTTCTGGACCAGCTTGAAGTGATGAGAATTTGCAAAGCAGGTTTTAAATCATAGCACTTCACACACTCTTAAACCAGGAGAAAACCAAAACCAAAAATGTGTTTTTGTTGGGTTTTTTAAATATATTTTCATATTGGCTTGAGAACTGAGATACTAAATGCATTGACACCCCATCTTATTTTTATGATATACAATACTTTAATCTGCAGCATGCAGTTTCATCAGCCCAGACTGGGAACTCAAGTCTACAGCCGATGAATTGACAGTCTTCATATTTGTATGTATCTACATTTTTTTCCCTTAATCCCACCCCAAACCTTCTTTTCCTGCTGGTCAGTGAGGTTTGCTAGTCAACGCTGTGTGATTTAGGGTCGCAGTAGTCTGTGGAGGGCTTGGTGACACCGTTTGCACTGCAGTTTGGAAGAAGTAGAGCTGAAAGAGACGAGAACAGAGCCGTTACAAAACGAAGGCAGGTACCTACAAGCATTTATACTTTAATGACCAGCCGAACCAGATCTGATGTGCTGAAACCCGATAGTTGGTGCGGAATACACCTCTGACTGGCTTGTGTCATGTTAAGCTATTGGTACTGCGAGTCACCTTGCAACCAATGGCCAGCAGGGCGTGGAGCAGCACTATAACCACCATGCTGACCAACGCAGCCGTCTTGGTGTCGTCACGAACAGCCGGCCAGAAAGTGATGACCAACACTGAGCCAGAGATCACCATGGCGATCAGAATCAAAAGCCACTGGAGCCATCCAAAGGGAATTATCCATAATATCTTTATAAAAACAAAAACAAGTGTGAGTTGAGGTCATAGTAATGCATCCAGAGTTACTCTCATGACCAGGCTTGGCAAACTCACCGAGGTAGGAATATAAATGAAGAGAGAGTAGCCGTAGATGCACACCGTCTCTAGAAAGGAGTAGGAACTCGTGTGTCTCTCGCCACCCCGTCGCCACGTCATGAAGCCCCACACTCCCAGTGGAACCAGCCATGCGTAGAGGAACACGGCAAGCGCCGCGATGGTCACTGTCGGAACACACCAAGGACAAGAACCGGATGATTTGCACTTTGACTCAAACTGTTCTGTGTGTTTAGCATTTCTTTTTCAGAGCTTGATTATGAAGAAATAAAAAAATACACTTGGCCTAATATACATGAGTGAGATAAAGGGAGGGAGAGGGGAGTTAAGTTCTATTCTTTCTTTGTATCTTGATAGTTTTCTGACCTCGGTGGAACTGTGGTCTGTATTGGTATTTAGGGTCACCCATCTGACTGAGAAATGTAGAAAGGTTTCCACTGATGGCCACAGAAAATACCAGTGTCACACATATCCAAAATGGCCCTAGAATCAATAGAAACATTATGCCATATGTGCAATAAACATATATTATATTATATACATCAAATCTGCAGCAGTGTAGGAAATTTATTCCTTACCATATAAATCTGGGTTATTTCGAATGTGATGTTTGATGAAGTTATGTCCTGGTATAGGCATAACTGACCCTTTGATCCTATCCAAGACCTAAACATGAGAAATTTCTTTCTTATTCTTCAACTCTAAACAAATCAGTGTTCCAGAGAACAAAGTGAAGTATCTAGCATAATAACCACAGTGTAGCTGTTGATCAACAGGTGTTTGTGGCTAGTGTCACTGCATCAGGACTGGACATACCTGCACTGTGTCCACATTGAAAAAAGACTGATAGTATTCAAATGTCCAAAAGCCACTGCTTTGCTTTTCACCTCCCAGCAACTGTAATTGAAGGATGATGCAGTGGTGTTCAGACACATTGTTGTGGATACAACAGAGGTCAGATCATTTCAGGATCTCTTAAGTGTTCAGCACCTCTGAACGCTCCTGCTGGCTGTCCTCGTCGTCTGACAGGTCCAGTTTGACGTCCCCCGTGGACGCAGAAGCAGCGGATCCAGGCCGGGACGCGCTCAGCGTGGACGCACCCGGGTCAGCAGACAGCAGCTCTGCAGCCTCCTCAAACTCTGCAGGGGGATATAAAACAGTGAACCAGAGGTGGGTGGGCGAGAACATGCGGACAGTGTCCTGCAATAAACGCATAACCCACCTTGAAATGTTAAATCATCTGGACTCGCCATGCTGTGAGATCACGGCCACACACTAGAGAGAAATAAACATGGACAAATATACAGTAAACAAAAATAATACACACGTGTTAACACTAATGCCACCCAAGTGAAATTCCAGCTTGTCTGGGTTTGCCACTCACTATTGGTTTCTAAAGGTGAATTAAATAAATCTACGTTAACTTTATCATAATCTCATATGTTAATATGGGTAATGTGAAAGAATCAAACCAACCTGACACACAGTCTTCTTGTAATCACTCCATGAAGCTGGCTTAGCCGGCCAGCTCGTTAGCTAGCTATTTGCTATTACTGTCGTTCACAACTGGGAATAATGAAAAATAAAAGATCTATATGGTACAAACCGATTTTAGTGTCTGAATACAACAAAAACCTAAGCAGTTACACACACACCTCTAAGCTGATTTTGCCCATGCTCCACGTCACCGATCGCGCGAGGAAGTTCCTGTCTGTCAATACAAGGTCACGTGACCCAACTGAAGCCGGAACAGAAGGACAATTAACCTGAAAAACAAACAGTACGGGCTTTAGTTTGAGAATTGATCGCACTTTACGGAAACTCTCTCATTAAATTAGAATAAAATTAAATTTAAAAATGATAGTGTTTTCTACTAATTAATTCAATGTATTCTACTAATTAATTCAAAATTGATATACACACCTTAACGGAGAGACCTTAAATTACATTTCATGTGGGAACCTAAAAATAAACCCCTTTCCAGAGAATATATCTATTCGTCACAACTACATTAAACACTGAATGATATATAAAATAAAACTACATTTCATGTGGGAACCTAAAAATAAACCCCTTTCCAGTGTCGGAACAATAACACTGAACGTACTGAGGCATTCGCCATTACGGCTCTCCAGTAACCCGCTGTGTCCTGCTTTATGGGCGGGGTTGTTGGAAACCCGCCGTACTGCTGGTAGTGTTTCCGGGTGACTTTAACCAATGAACCGTGAAGCGTTTGTCACGTGGTTCCACCCCTAACATGGCTGCCTCGTGGGTGCTGCGGAGAGTCTGCTCCACCGCCGCCTCGGCGTCTGACAAGGGCACCAGGTGGCAAAGACTGTTGAACAGTCGAGCGAGTGAGTAGGGGTTTCTTTGCTTTTATTTTTTCTCTTGGTGTTCCGTATTTTGCACTCCCAATCTCACTAGAACTGGTCATTACTCAATTTACTGTGCACCATACCCTTACATACCCAGTTCATTAGAAATACTTAGGTATTTAGCTTATGCCCAAAAAATATGCAGTAGCATTGTGGTCAGAAATAGATCGTTCATGAGAATAAATAACAAAATGTGTGTAGATAAAATACCTATAATCTACACAAAGTGCATACAAGATTTTTTACTGGTGAGTGTAGATAACGTTAGTGCATAATTTTATTGGTTTAACAACGTTAACCGTTTGTATTTTTTAATTAACGGCACCAGTTATATAGACCACGTGATCATCTCCAATGTTCTTGCTCCTTAGTTTGTTTTCCGGTAGTGGGAAATTCACGGTTGTCTTTGATACTCTAAAACCTATTGAGATGAACCTTTTGGCAGGTGCGTGGTGTCGCAGTCTTCTGGGCGACTACAAAGAGGCGTGTCGTGAAGTGGTCGTCGGGGCACGGGAGCACCCCCTCAAAGCCGCTGTTTATGTGGCCTTGCTGGGGGGGACATATGTCTGCTACCGCACCAATCCAGACGGGGCTTCTTTCCAGGCTAACCTACTAGAGAAATCCAACGAGCTAGCACTGCTGTCCCCGTGGACACGCAGCGGCACGTCGGACGAGCACGTCCAGAGCCTGGTGAAGCTCCACGCCGAGGGCCGCTTGCGCCACCTGAGTCTGGGCGTCGTCTCGCTGGCGTACGTGGCGGACCACGACCCCGCCTGCGACCTGTACGAAGCTCGCTGCAGCGCCCTGTCCACGCCCTGGGCCGAGCTGCCCAGACGCCTGTTGGACGTGGGATTCGCCGGCCACTGGTGGCTCCTGGATGAGAAGATGAAGGACTACGACATCAACGAGGAGGAGTTCAAACACCTCGCGCCTGCCTTGGTCGCCACAGCGCCCCCCTCTGCACAGGAGACGGAGAGAAACGAAAGACTGCACGAAGAGTCGTGGAAGCCGCTGGTGATGGGGGAGGAGATGAAGGACGCCGTAGACATTGTGGTGAAAGAGGGAGCAGTAACAGGAGAAAGGAAGGAGAACAGCGCATGAGACGGGACGTCATTATGATGTCATTAAGGACTGCACAGCCACTGACGTGCAAAGTGCCGACTTTGTCATTTATGATCAAATTAATTTGTTTCAGTGTGAAAGGTAGAGTGTGTTTCTGCACAATAACTCATTCATTAATGGTTATTAGGGTATGGGAACAAAACAAAGCTATTTGTCTTTTTTTTATGACCTATAATGAAATATGAAATGGAAGAAACTACATTTGTTTGAATCGTGAGCATGAAGCTGATCATAACATCATAGCCGGGTCTACACAAAGTCCTTCTCTGAGAGATTTTTCAGCATTACACACGCTGTTTTACGCTGTTACACAGGTAACTAGATCTTAACAGACAAATAGTTGTCCCACCACAGAGACCGACATGGGTGTGGTCTTGTCCTCATAGGGAAAGGTGGGTTTTTTTTTCTTTCTTTTTCCCGCTCCTTCAGAACGACGGTCACCACTTTATTCCTTTCGCTAAAGACACGGACGGGTTAATTATCTCATGAATCAGATTCCATTTGAGTGACCTCCTGTTTCATTTCCAGGAGAAACCTTCGCGCTGCAAATTAAACTCTCTCGAGTCTTCTCTCTTCCATCTTCCCTCTCCCACATGTGTGCGCACCCTGCTCTGAGATGGTTGGTATTGATCGTGTGGCTCTCGGAGCTGCGCAGGCTTTCGTTCCTGATCGGTATCCGATCTCCCGGAGAGGGTCGTTCATCCTGACCCTGCAGTAAAGAACGCAAGCATGGGGGTGTTGGGGGAGAAGTGTGTCCTCTTAAACCCTCCTCGGTGTGTGAATACTAATACTTCCCAATCGCAACGGAAGGGAGCAGGCAGCTTATGTATTAGAGCGTGGGGGTGTTGTTCGTGCAGAATGAAAGACTCATGACATTTGAATAGTTAAATAACCTTAACAAAACTGTTCACTAAACTAAAGGCACCTACGTTGTTGTTTGCTGCTTTGGAGCAAATGACTCCAGACAAGGGTGACCCAGGGTGTTTTTAAAGGGCTGTGGGGCCTCGATTACTGCCTCCGGGATTTCCTCTCTTTGGAGAACTCCCTCTCTGCATGCTGCAAAACCCTAAAGGTCGTTCCTTATCTGCACGTAACTGTACCCCACTTGGGACTGGGAAGAAACACGCTGTAATGGGGTCAAAGGTGAACCAGTGATGTCATTGATGCACATTTACAAACTGTCTTTCTGAACTATCATATGTCACCCAGTGAACATTAACAGTTGAGACCTGTAACTTGCTTTAGTAAAAAAAATAGGTTGAATGTGAATTATTAAATTATCACATCCTTCCCAAATTACTCTGCAATACTGTACATTGGAATGGTCATTGAGTCTGATCCCTTTTTTTTTATTATCACACTATTATTCAATCGCTAAAGATTTTTTAGCTTGGCACAGGAAGTCAGTAGTCTCCAGCAGTGGTATCTGATGCCCCTCCGTCCTCATAATGCACTGGAGCACTTGGCCCGTCCATCAGATGGTCCACAGGGACACGGAAATGGACAGAACCGTTCCCACTGTCTGCACCTTCCTATACAGCACACTCCAGTGCCCGAGCGTTTTAATGCTATCCCCGACTTACTTTAATTTCCTATATGACGACTGATGTCAGATAAGCAACAGCAATGGGAAAGAAACCCAAGCAGAAGCTTTCTGCTGGGTATCATTCTCATGTGTGCATTTTCCAGTCAATCATTAAAAGATGTTTTTGTTTACTCCAAGGTTGTATTTGCTGTTTGTTTGTTTGTTTGTTTGTTTGTTTTACCATTCTTACACTTTGCCTTCTTTCTCCACTCCAATACCCCCACCCCACACTCTCCTCCTGTTGACTATTGACCGCCACCCTGTCAAATATGTCGCCGTGGCCAGTGTCAGATGGATGTGGTGACTGCACCAGAGGTCTAAGGACTGGTCAGCATAGCCCAGACGCTGCGGGTGGGGGTGGACGTGGGGGTGGGGTGGAGCCAGGGGTCATTGGGTATAAAGTGGAGGGAGTTAGGGGGTTTCTGGCCATGGGTCTGACCTCTGTGACCATAACTCTACCTCCATATATAGCATGTCTCATCAGTATGGGTTAAGGGTAGAGAACAGACTAAATGCGGAGGAATATATCTTACGTGTTTTCTTTTTACAGCTCTCTTGAAAAGTAAATCTTCAAACCAACATTGCATCCATTCAAAGTGTTAAACCATTCGGTGTACCTTCTGTACTAAAGAAAGTCCTCTTTAAAGGAAACACGGTTCCCGAGTGACAGATGAAATTAGTTTGATCATGAGCAAGCCTGATGGTTAAACTGTTAACAAGAGGCGTCGCACGAGGCAGCTTTAACAACATTTAGGGTAGTGGCTCCCAGAAATGAAAGGGTTAAATGTCTGGCACGCCGTGGGAGGAAAGCGTGTGTGTGTGTGTGTGTGTGTGTGTGTAAGAGAGAGCAGGAGGGACAGTTAGCAAGAAATGGTGGTATAAATAAAAATGTCTGTCTGGTGTGTGAACATTTTTGACGATGGGAGAGAAGCCAGCGCTTACACATGGAAGAGAGAGAGAAATGGAGAGAGCGAGAGAGAGAGAGAGAGAGAGAGAAGGGTGGGGATAAGGGTGTTGAGGAAGGGGGAGGGAAGAAACCAAAGAGAGGGGGAGGAGGGAGAAACGGAGCGTTCACAATTTTCATTCAAACTGACATAGCCTGCGTGTCCTGGTTTGCACTTCCCTCTCTCTCTCTTTTACACACACAGTCGTTCCACACACACAGTCGTTCCGCACACGCACGGAAACAAGCAGACAGTCTGCAGCTAAGTTTACGGCAGGAGGACGGATTCGGAAAAACGGAGGGGGGAGGACGGAGAGGTCAAAAAACGAGGAGAAGCGAGTGTGATAGGTGCACGGCTGGGGAACCGCGGCGACCTGCTGAAAAGTGAGGACAGAAGAAAAGGGGGGAGAGTTTGAAAATAGGCGAAAGAGGGTGTGGGGGAGAGGGGAACTGCAGGAATATGCTGAGATGGAGGAATGCAGGGTTGGACCAGCACAGCTCGACATATAGAGGGGGCAGGAGTCAGACTGGGTGTATACATCTGAGCTCTCCCCCAGGGGCTGGGTAAGTACCTTCTACCTGCTAGTTTTCTTCATGTCTAGTTTTCTCACTGCTTCCCTGAAATTCACAGTTCTAATGTTAATTTAGTACATAATGCTTGTAGTAAGGGTTGCAATTTTTTTATTCTTTTTTTTTGGGGGGGGGAGGTTTTGCATTAGGAGGCTTTGACATGCCAGGAGACAGCTTTCACAATGTGATTCAAATTTGATGTGACATTTGTGGCAAGTATTGCTTATATGGTTGGACATGAGTGCAGGAGGAAGCTAATGTGATGTTATTCATGAAGGCATGCGTGAGCCGTGTGTCTACGTGTGCTCGTATGATACATAACGTGGACGTGTATGGGACTTCGCTTTACTCTGTGTAGTTCCTACGAATTATAACATTCAGTTCACATTTTCGAGTTGTAATTACAAATACAAAGGCTCTGTCAATATTACTTAGGCACACATTTTTTGTGTGTATATGTGTAAGACTACCGGGTAGTATTAATCCCTATGAAAGTGAATAGCAATTAGATTAAAGTATTGATCCAGTCTGGGGCAGGTAGACACAGACCCAGACGGTGGGAGGGACATCACCATTCACATGACCATAGACATCTTCATCAATAACTGTCTCGCACCCATAGCTAAAGTACCTGCAAGGACCAGCAATTGGGGGGCCTCTGCACTCATTAGAGCCTGCTTAAAATGACCAAATACAACACACACAACACCGTGTTTTGTCCTCCATATTTATAGACCATTGGTTTTCTTGCAGAAACACCAACTGGTAGAATTTATACATATTCATAGCTATGGTAATAATTGTTAGTTAATTAATGTTATATAGCTTTGATATATAAAGGTGTAGGGTACGTCTCTGGAAACACTGTCAGGTTATCCTTTCGAGAAGAATAGCATGTGAAGATGCACATATGCGAATGTATGACAGACATTAGTAAAAATGCACATTCTAGGGCAGAAATGCATGCACAGACAAAACCACACCGTTAAAGCCCCCAGTCCTCTGAAACGGCTGTGTCTCCCTTGAACTTATTCACCAAAGGGTCATGAGTTCAAGTCCCAGGTGGAGGGGGTGGGCTGTCTCGGTAGTCTTATTCTTCCTGAGAGACCTTCCCCCGTCTCTCTGTCGCTCACAGGCTCAGCCACTACCGCAACGGCTGGACAAACACATGCGTATGAAGCAGCTCGGACGTGTCCACTCCAGGCCAAAAGGACGAGAGCAGGAATCCCACGTTGCTTCTCTCCCTTAGCCCACAACTCACACTGGCATTTAAAGCAAAGGTCTCAGGATCTACTAATGATCCTTGTATCTCATGCTGAAGCACAAAATGGTTGTGTTACATTACATTCATCCGCAATACCTGTTCTTGCTTTGGGGGCATGGCTGTGTGCTAAATGATACAGGTTTCTTTTTACCACATGTTTGTCCGCGTGTGTGTGTGTGTGTGTGTGTGTGTGTTTTGATCCTGCAGACAGACAAACGGACAAGCGTCACTACCAGACAGCCCCTCTTTCATAGGAAATGAGGCCCTTTGACCTTTGCCATTCAGTCTGTCTGGAAATGCAGAGCCTGGAATCGATCAACACCACCCTGCACCCCCACCCCCACACCCGCCCAGACACGCACTCTCCACCTCCACTCCTGTGGACTCACTCACCCCTGCCCTCCTCCCCTCCACCCCCTTCCATTTTTCTCTTTCTCCGCAGAGAGCAGCGTGCCCCCTTCCCGTTCACGCTCACCCCTGGCCCCCCGCTCCCCTCCCCCACTATCAGATAATAGGCCCCACAGTGCTTATGCTACATTTCGTGCAGCCCCTGGTGCACTGGCCCCCTTTACGTCTGACCACGCAGCGATGGCTTCCAGCCTCAGGGCAGGGTCCTGTGTAGAGCGCTGGACGAAACTGTGAGTAAATTCTTGGCATGTTTTGAAAGAAAAGCGTCACGCATCCTGTGTTTAGTTTAGCATCGCCATCTGAATTTTGCACTCCGTCAATTTTGTGACATGGTTACACCTAGCCAAGGCGACCATGTGGACATGTATATAGGTAGCAAATCTTGATGCGGTTGAGTGAGTAAATCTATGTAGACCTGCATTTTGTTGGGTTACACACGCTCCTTTGAATTTTTATGAAGAAAGAAAGAAAGAAAGAGAAAAACTCGGCCACAGGCGAGTCACGGTGAACATTCAACGCTGTCGGTGAGTTTTGAAGTGAGTGAAACCATCGAGCGTTGAGTGTACCCTGCCTCTCGAGCTCACACCTACCACTACAGCTTCATACGCTGCACCAATTACACGTGCAATATCTCTTAGCCGCCGAGCTGGCCAAGATGGCTGCCGGGCTGCCTCCACTGGCATCACCACTAGCCAATGCCAAAGACACTCCATCCATTCCCATAGCTCAGAGTCCCGTTTCACATTCATTGCTGTCGGTGGGTTTTATCAGGCTGACTCGCCGAACAATGAATGAGAAATGTGGTCTTCTGTTACGGCTCATCGCCCGCTCTAATGGCCCATGTGCTTGGGAATTACAATTCATCTGTATTCTTTCATTATTTGAAATGTGTTTCAATCTATATGCGTCAATGTAGGTCAATAAATGAGAAATCTAAATTAGAACCTTGAATGCGTTTCGTTGCCTTTTTTTGACGGTGTGTGTTGTGGTTTCTGCAAACAAGTCTGGATTCTCTATAGTTGTAGTGCCCCTCAATCACCCCCACCCCCTCCCCTCGCATAGAGATATCGTTAGAGATATTCCACTAGATTCCACAGTTCCACAAGCCGAACCCGGAGCCGACAAAACCGATCGATCAGTCATACTGATCCACCTGATCTTCAGAGACAGAGAGTAGGAGAGTCAACATTGGTTACAAGAATGTGTCCCTTCCTCAGGCTAAATGTGTGTGTGTGTGTGTGTGTGTGTGTGTGTGTGTGTGTGTGTGTGTGTGTGTGTGTGTGTGTGTGCGCGTGCGCATAACGGTACGTGTTTGTGAGTTGAGGGGGGTGCAAAGAGCCGCTGAACAAGATCCAGCAAGTGTTGCATGTAACAAGAACAAGACCTTAAGACGCATTCAGTAACACCCAATTGAGCCATGAATGCTGGAACTAATTAGAGGAACACTTGAGGGTCCCCTCGGTGTGGAGAGGATGAGCTCCAAGCAGACCCGCAGACATGGAGGACGTTTAATGAATGAAGATGCATGTCTTGGGGCCCCGCGTCAGGGCCGTTCCCACACTGCACATGAGCAGCTTACGTTGTCTCCGACCTGGTGAGTAGGTGAAAGCCACTAGCGAATGACTAGAACAAAAGGAAGAAATGACAGCCCTCAGCTAATTACCAGCACAATGGCTGCATTAATACAATAACCACATTCATAGTGCTCATTGTAGTACGACTATTTCTACAGTTGGCTGGCAGTGAGCATGAATTGAGCTAAAACAGACCTAGAGTCTGTCTTGCCTGAGAGAGGGTAAAGTCTTTGACCCACTTCATTATCTTCCGTGAGCCATGGCAGCCATCGGGGTCATCAGCCAATTACAGGCAGGCTTCATCAAATGGACTGACCTGATTGGAGCTAGGGCGGGACAAGACGTACTGAAAGAGGCTGATTTATAAGAAGAGGATGTGTTCCGTGATTGAGGTTTGCACCATGATTTGTGCTGAGAGACAGTGCTTTTTACAGTAACACTGTTCATCATTGGACCAGAAGAAGGTGTATGCTACTCACAAATACTGACTTTGCTCTTATAGAGGTTAAACTACACAGATTGCATTGATGTTTACCCCATATTCCAATATGCTTTCATTTGTCAGGCTTATCTTAATTTCCTTAATCATAATGTCACTGATTTTTCAATTGGTTCTCTCTCTCTCTCTCTCTCTCTCTCTCTCTCTCTCTCTCTCTCTCTCTCTCTCTCTCTCTATTTGTCTGTCTCTCAAAGACAATCTCTTTATCATTTCTCTTTTCTCACATTTAGACATCTCACTCCATTCATTTCCTCCATGCCCAAATCTGTCATTCCCCCACTCCGTCCGCTCTTTCTCTCTTTCGTGGAGGCTCAGGCGGACACCTACAGATATTTTGTAGGGTCTCCACAATAAGCAACTGAGGATTGTAAGTATGAAGCCGTTTAATGATGTTGTGATTCTTACAGTTTTTACAGCCCACCTCAAAGCTCTAACAATCCCAAGGTCTCTAACCACTCACCCTCTCACCTTTAAGCCCAACAAAGTTCCTAGCACAAAGATTAGAGCCCCATAATCTGTGACATTTCACAAAACACACTGATAGTTACCTATTTTTTTTAAGCTTCGTCACAAAGCAGTCACATTACCTCCGGTCAACCAGTGACGTGTTGTGTCTTTGCCAGTTTGAACGAACCACCAAACAGAGAAGCATGGAAACCACACTCCCGGAATGTGAGCCTCCCGCAAATTCTAACCACTAATCCTCCCTACCACCCCATATAGACACATATGTCAGTGACCGCCTAAAATTAGAACCGTTTCTTCGACTCCAAGCAGCAGCAGAAAAACTCGAAAACAATAAACAAAGATGATATGGCTACACTGAGCAGCACACAAGCCTAGGGACTCCAGGAGAGACCGCAGATAAAAGCTTAGCTTGTCACTCTCCAGACATTACTGACCAAGTAGCAGGATGTTCTTAAAAACGAAATGGAGATACAGGAAATGTTTAGGACTACATTTTTCACAATGGTTTTATAACACACCAAGATCCGAAACATATAGCACAGTGTACATGCTAACCACTAATTAGCATGTACATTAAAATGCAGCAAATGATAGGCGATTTCTATTGACCAATGAGACAGAAGAGAGAGGCTTTGAAGGCACACCAGGAAGCAGGACCTCTGGCATGGCAGGCATGCAGTCATAACTCCACCCACAGTCATAACTCCTCCCACAGCCATACTATAGACATCATCTGAACATGAAACTGAATCTGAACATGATGACAGACACTACACAAACTAAAAAACCACATAGCTGGAAAATACATATCAACAGCTAGCTCCATTTGATTCTGATACTTCAGACTAATTTTAGTGCACTATAATCAGAAGGGGAGAAATCCTATCTGTTCTGAGTTGAACATGAAAATAAGAGACCACGGCTAGGCTACTGGTGGCGAAACCATGGTAACATAGTACCATTTATACTAACATTTACAAAACGTAAAAAAATGGAAATGATAAATTTTGTTTATATTAATTTTATACATTTCAATTGAAAATATCAGAAATGGATTTTGTATGCCATCGGGAGAAGTGTTTTCACAAAAATACCATTTTGTCCATAATGACTATTGTTTCAATCATTGATTTATTCTGTAGACACAGCCATATACACATTTTAGAACCGTTTCAAGTGGGTTATCAAAGGGATTTTCACAAAGTAGAGAAATATTAGGATTTTAAAAATGCATATCTTAATTAGGCTGAAACTGCTAGAATAAGCTGTAGGTAAAGGTGATTAAGTCAGTTTTAGAAATAAGAACGGGGGGGAAGCCTGGATGACAGATAGGATATCTTCTCAAGGAATGTTGATAAATGATTGCTTTCAGTTCAAGCAGAGAAAAGCCAAATGCCTAAGGAGACACAGAGAGAGCACGCAAACTGTGGCCAAAATAACACAAAGTTGCACAGTTGCAGATTTAGACAATTAATTTTAAGCAAAGCACTTGAAGATTATATTTATGTGGTCATTTTATATATATTTTTTTATTAAAATGTATTTTATGATGTGTGTTTAAGCTGAGGAAACAAGATGGTCAACGCCAAAGAAAAGGTGAAGTGGGCTAGGCTATTGGTGTGCACTGCATTAAAATACTTTATTTTCAATACATTATTTTATGTACATGCATATATATTATAGACCTATATTTATATGCGGTAGAGCAGAAAGTTCTTCGACACAAT